>NC_090448.1:783132126-783311582 GCF_031143425.1 Pleurodeles waltl | reverse complement strand
AAACACCTATGTTTTCTTTGAGAAAATGTGATGTGTCCTCTTTGTGTTTTGGGACATTTCCTGTCGTGGGCACTAGGCCTACCCACACAAGTGAGGTACCATTTTATCGGGAGACTTGGGGGAACGGTGGGTGGAAGGAAATTTATGGCTCCTCTCAGATTCCAGAACTTTCTGTCACCGAAATGTGAGGAAAAGTGTTTTTTTAGCCACATTTTATGGTTTGCAAAGGATTCTGGGTAACAGAACCTGGTGAGAGCCCAACAAGTCACCCCATCTTGGATTCCCCTAGGTCTCTAGTTTTCAAAAATGCACCGGTTTGGTAGGTTCCCCTAGGTGGCGGCTGAGCTAGAGGCCAAAATGCACAGATAGACACTTTACAAAAAACACCTCTGTTTTCTTTGAGAAAATGTGATGTGTCCACTTTGTGTTTTGGGGCATTTCCTGTCGCGGGCACTAGGCCTACCCACACAAGTGAGGAACTATTTTATCGGGAGACTTGGGGGAACGCTGGGTGGAAGGAAATTTGTGTCACCTCTCAGATTCCAGAACTCTCATTCACCGAAATGTGAGGAAAAAGTGTTTTTTTAGCCACATTTTGAGGTTTGCAAAGGAGTCTGGGTAACAGAATCTGGTGAGAGCCCGACAAGTCACCCTATCTTGGATTCCCTTAGGTCTCTAGTTTTCAAAAATGCACCGGTTTGGTAGGTTTCCCTAGGTGGCGGCTGAGCTAGAAGCCAAAATCCACAGGTAGGCACTTTACAAGAAACACCTCTGTTTTCTTTGAGACAATGTGATGTGTCCACTTCGTGTTTTGGGGCATTTCCTGTTGCGGGCACTAGACCTACCCACACAAGTGAGGTACCATTTTTATCAGGAGACTTGGGGGAACGGTGGGTGGAAGGAAATTTGTGGCTCCTCTCAGATTCCAGAACTTTCTGTCACCGAAATGTGAGGAAAAAGTGTTTTTTTAGCCACATTTTGAGGTTTGCAAAAGATTCTGGATAACAGAACCTGGTGAGAGCCCGACAAGTCACCCCATCTTGGATTCCCTTAGGTCTCTAGTTTTAAAAAATGCACAGGTTTGGTAGGTTTCCCTGGGTGGCGGCTGAGCTAGAGGCCAAAATCCACAGGTAGGCACTTTACAAGAAACACCTATGTTTTCTTTGAGAAAATGTGATGTGTCCTCTTTGTGTTTTGGGACATTTCCTGTCGTGGGCACTAGGCCTACCCACACAAGTGAGGTACCATTTTATCGGGAGACTTGGGGGAACGGTGGGTGGAAGGAAATTTATGGCTCCTCTCAGATTCCAGAACTTTCTGTCACCGAAATGTGAGGAAAAGTGTTTTTTTAGCCACATTTTATGGTTTGCAAAGGATTCTGGGTAACAGAACCTGGTGAGAGCCCAACAAGTCACCCCATCTTGGATTCCCCTAGGTCTCTAGTTTTAAAAAATGCACCGGTTTGGTAGGTTCCCCTAGGTGGCGGCTGAGCTAGAGGCCAAAATGCACAGATAGACACTTTACAAAAAACACCTCTGTTTTCTTTGAGAAAATGTGATGTGTCCACTTTGTGTTTTGGGGCATTTCCTGTCGCGGGCACTAGGCCTACCCACACAAGTGAGGAACTATTTTATCGGGAGACTTGGGGGAATGCTGGGTGGAAGGAAATTTGTGGCTCCTCTCAGATTCCAGAACTCTCATTCACCGAAATGTGAGGAAAAAGTGTTTTTTTAGCCACAATTTGAGGTTTGCAAAGGATTCTGGGTAACAGAATCTGGTGAGAGCCCGACAAGTCACCCTATCTTGGATTCCCTTAGGTCTCTAGTTTTCAAAAATGCACCGGTTTGGTAGGTTTGCCTAGGTGGCAGCTGAGCTAGAGGCCAAAATCCACAGGTAGGCACTTTACAAAAAACACCTCTGTTTTCTTTGAGAAAATGTGATGTGTCCACTTTGTGTTTTGGCGCATTTCCTGTCGCGGGCACTAGGCCTAACCACACAAATGAGGTACCATTTTTTATCTGGAAAGTTGGGGTAACGCTGGGTGGAAGGAAATTTGTGGCTCTTCTCAGATTCCAGAACTTTCTGTCACCGAAATGTGAGGAAAAAGTGTTATTTTAGTCACATTTTGAGGATTGCAAAGGATTCTGGATAACAGAACCTGGTGAGAGCCCGACAAGTCACCTTATCTTGGATTCCCTTAGGTCTCTAGTTTTAAAAAATGCACGGGTTTGGTAGGTTTCCTTAGGTGGCGGCTGAGCTAGAAGCCAAAATCCACAGGTAGGCACTTTACAAGAAACACCTCTGTTTTCTTTGAGACAATGTGATGTGTCCACTTTGTGTTTTGGGGCATTTCCTGTCACGGGCACTAGGCCTACCCTCACAAGTGAGGTACCATTTTTATCGGGAGACTTGGGGGAACGGTGGGTGGAAGGAAATTTGTGGCTCCTCTCAGATTCCAGAACTTTCTGTCACCGAAATGTGAGGAAAAGGTGTTTTGTTAGCCACATTTTGAGGTTTGCAAAGGAGAACAGAACCTGGTGAGAGCCCGACAAGTCACTCCACCTTGGATTCCCCTAGGTCTCTAGTTTTAAAAAATCCACCGGTTTGGTAGGTTTCCCTAGGTGGCGGCTGAGCTAGAGGCCAAAATCCACAGGTAGGCACTTTACAAAAAACACCTCTGTTTTCTTTGAGAAAATGTGATGTGTCCACTTTGTGTTTTGGGGCATTTCCTGTTGCGGGCACTAGGCCTACCCACACAAGTGAGGAACCATTTTATCGGGAGACTTGGGGGAACGCTGGGTGGAAGGTAATTTGTGGCTCCTCTCAGATTCCAGAACTCTCTGTCACCGAAATGTGAGGAAAAAGTGTTTTTTTAGCCACATTTTGAGGTTTGCAAAGGCTTCTGGGGAACAGAACCTGATGAGAGCCCAACAAGTCACCCCATCTTGGATTCCCCTAGGACTCTAGGTTTCAAAAATGCACCGGTTTGGTAGGTTTCCCTAGGTGGCGGCTGAGCTAGAGGCCAAAATCCACAGGTAGGCACTTTACAAAAAACACCTCTGTTTTCTTTGAGAAAATGTGATGTGTCCACTTTGTGTTTTGGGGCATTTCCTGTCGCGGGCACTAGGCCTACCCACACAAGTGAGGAACCATTTTATCTGGAGACTTGGGGGAACGCTGGGTGGAAGGAAATTTGTGGCTCCTCTCGGATTCCAGAACTCTCTGTCACCGAAATGTGAGGAAAAAGTGTTTTTTTAGCCACATTTTGAGGTTTGCAAAGGCTTCGGCGGAAGAGAACCTGATGAGAGCCCAACAAGTCACCCCATCCTTGTTCCCTAGGTCTCTAGTTTTCAAAAATGCATCGGGTTGGTAGGTTTCCCTAGGTGGCGGCTGAGCTAGAGGCCAAAATCCACAGGTAGGCACTTTACATGAAACACCTCTGTTTTCTTTGAGAAAATGTGATGTGTCCACTTTGTGTTTTGGGGCATTTCCTGTCGCGAGCACTAGGCCTACCTGCACAAGTGATGCACCATTTTTATCGGGAAACTTGGGGGAACGCTGGGTGGAAGGAAATGTGTGGCTCCTCTCAGATTCCAGAACTTTCTGTCACCGAAATGTGAGGAAAAAGTGTGTTTTTAGTCACATTTTGAGGTTTGCAAAAGATTCTGGATAACAGAACCTGGTGAGAGCCCGACAAGTCACCCTATCTTGGATTCCCTTAGGTCTCTAGTTTAAAAAAATGCACAGGTTTGGTAGGTTTCCCTAGGTGGCGGCTGAGCTAGAGGCCAAAATCCACAGGTAGGCACTTTACAAAAAACACCTCTGTTTTCTTTGAGAAAATGTGATGTGTCCACTTTGTGTTTTGGGGCATTTCCTGTCGCGGGCACTAGGCCTACCCACACAAGTGAGGAACCATTTTATCTGGAGACTTGGGGGAACGCTGGGTGGAAGGAAATTTGTGGCTCCTCTCGGATTCCAGAACTCTCTGTCACCGAAATGTGAGGAAAAAGTGTTTTTTTAGCCACATTTTGAGGTTTGCAAAGGCTTCTGGGGAAGAGAACCTGATGAGAGCCCAACAAGTCACCCCATCTTGGATTTCCCTAGGTCTCTAGTTTTCAAAAATGCATCGGGTTGGTAGGTTTCCCTAGGTGGCGGCTGAGCTAGAGGCCAAAATCCACAGGTAGGCACTTTACATGAAACACCTCTGTTTTCTTTGAGAAAATGTGATGTGTCCACTTTGTGTTTTGGGGCATTTCCTGTCGCGGGCACTAGGCCTACCTGCACAAGTGATGCACCATTTTTATCGGGAAACTTGGGGGAACGCTGGGTGGAAGGAAATGTGTGGCTCCTCTCAGATTCCAGAACTTTCTGTCACCGAAATGTGAGGAAAAAGTGTTTTTTTAGTCACATTTTGAGGTTTGCAAAAGATTCTGGATAACAGAACCTGGTGAGAGCCCGACAAGTCACCCTATCTTGGATTCCCTTAGGTCTCTAGTTTAAAAAAATGCACAGGTTTGGTAGGTTTCCCTAGGTGGCGGCTGAGCTAGAGGCCAAAATCCACAGGTAGGCACTTTACAAGAAACACCTCGGTTTTCTTTGAGAAAATGTGATGTGTCCAGTTTGTGTTTTGGGGCATTTCCTGTCGTGGGCACTGGGCCTACCCACACAAGTGAGGTACCATTTATATCGGGAGACTTGGGGGAACGGTGGGTGGAAGGAAATTTGTGGCTCCTCTATGATTCCAGAACTTTCTGTCACCGAAATGTGAGGAAAAAGTGTTTTTTTAGCCACATTTTGAGGTTTGCAAAGGATTCTGGGTAACAGAACCTGGTGAGAGCCCGACAAGTCACCCCATCTTGGATTCCCCTAGGTCTCTAGTTTTCAAAAATGCAGCGGTTTGGTAGGTTTCCCTAGGTGGCGGCTGAGCTAGAGGCCAAAATTCACAGATAGACACTTTACAAAAAACACCTTTGTTTTCTTTGAGAAAATGTGATGTGTCCACTTTGTGTTTTGGGGCATTTCCTGTCGTGGGCACTAGGCCTACCCACACAAGTGAGGTACCATTTTTATCGGGAGACTTGGGGTAACGATGGGTGGAAGGAAATTTGTGGCTCCTCTCAGATTCCAGAACTTTCTGTCACCGAAATGTGAGGAAAAGGTGTTTTGTTAGCCACATTTTGAGGTTTGCAAAGGCTTCTGGGGAACAGAACCTGATGAGAGCCCAACAAGTCACCCCATCTTGGATTTCCCTAGGTCTCTAGTTTTCAAAAATGCATCGGGTTGGTAGGTTTCCCTAGGTGGCGGCTGAGCTAGAGGCCAAAATCCACAGGTAGGCACTTTACATGAAACACCTCTGTTTTCTTTGAGAAAATGTGATGTGTCCACTTTGTGTTTTGGGGCATTTCCTGTCGCGGGCACTAGGCCTACCTGCACAAGTGATGCACCATTTTTATCGGGAAACTTGGGGGAACGCTGGGTGGAAGGAAATTTGTGGCTCCTCTCAGATTCCAGAACTTTCTGTCACCGAAATGTGAGGAAAAAGTGTTTTTTTAGTCACATTTTGAGGTTTGCAAAAGATTCTGGATAACAGAACCTGGTGAGAGCCCGACAAGTCACCCTATCTTGGATTCCCTTAGGTCTCTAGTTTAAAAAAATGCACAGGTTTGGTAGGTTTCCCTAGGTGGCGGCTGAGCTAGAGGCCAAAATTCACAGATAGACACTTTACAAAAAACACCTCTGTTTTCTTTGAGAAAATGTGATGTGTCCACTTTGTGTTTTGGGGCATTTCCTGTCGTGGGCACTAGGTCTACCCACACAAGTGAGGTACCATTTTTATCGGGAGACTTGGGGTAACGATGGGTGGAAGGAAATTTGTGGCTCCTCTCAGATTCCAGAACTTTCTGTCACCGAAATGTGAGGAAAAGGTGTTTTGTTAGCCACATTTTGAGGTTTGCAAAGGCTTCTGGGGAACAGAACCTGATGAGAGCCCAACAAGTCACCCCATCTTGGATTCCCCTAGGTCTCTAGTTTTAAAAAATGCACAGGTTTGGTAGGTTTCCCAAGGTGGCGGCTGAGCTAGAGGCCAAAATCCACAGGTAGGCACTTTACATGAAACACCTCTGTTTTCTTTGAGAAAATGTGATGTGTCCACTTTGTGTTTTGGGGCATTTCCTGTCGCGGGCACTAGGCCTACCTGCACAAGTGAGGCACCATTTTTATGGGGAAACTTGGGGGAACGCTGGGTGCAAGGAAATTTGTGGCTCCTCTCAGATTCCAGAACTTTCTGTCACCGAAATGTGAGGAAAAAGTGTTTTTTTAGTCACATTTTGAGGTTTGCAAAAGATTCCGGATAACAGAACCTGGTGAGAGCCCGACAAGTCACCCTATCTTGGATTCCCTTAGGTCTCTAGTTTTAAAAAATGCACAGGTTTGGTAGGTTTCCCTAGGTGGCGGCTGAGCTAGAGGCCAAAATCCACAGGTAGGCACTTTACAAGAAACACCTCTGTTTTCTTTGAGAAAATGTGATGTGTCCACTTTGTGTTTTGGGGCATTTCCTGTCGTGGGCACTAGGCCTACCCACACAAGTGAGGTACCATTTTTATCGGGAGACTTGGGGGAACGGTGGGTAGAAGGAAATTTGTGGCTCCTCTCAGATTCCAGAACTTTCTGTCACCGAAATGTGAGGAAAAAGTGTTTTTTTAGCCACATTTTGAGGTTTGCAAAGGATTCTGGGTAACAGAACCTGGTGAGAGCCCGACAAGTCACCCCATCTTAGATTCCCCTAGGTCTCTAGTTTTAAAAAATGCACAGGTTTGGTAGGTTTCCCTAGGTGGCGGCTGAGATAGAGGCCAAAATCCACAGGTAGGCACTTTACAAGAAACACCTCTGTTTTCTTTGAGAAAATGTGATGTGTCCACTTTGTGTTTTGGGGCATTTCCTGTTGCGGGCACTAGGCCTACCCACACAAGTGAGGTACCATTTTTATCGGGAGACTTGGGGGAACGGTGGGTGGATGGAAATTTGTGGCTCCTCTCAGATTCCAGAACTCTCATTTACCGAAATGTGAGGAAAAAGTGTTTTTTTAGCCACATTTTGAGGTTTGCAAAGGATTCTGGGTGACAGAATCTGGTGAGAGCCCGACAAGTCACCCTATCTTGGATTCCCTTAGGTCTCTAGTTTTAAAAAATGCACCGGTTTGGTAGGTTTCCCTAGGTGGCGGCTGAGCTAGAGGCCAAAATCCACAGGTAGGCACTTTACAAAAAACACCTCTGTTTTCTTTGAGAAAATGTGATGTGTCCACTTTGTGTTTTTTGGGGCATTTCCTGTCGCGGGCACTAGGCCTACCCACACAAGTGAGGAACCATTTTATCGGGAGACTTGGGGGAACGCTGGGTGGAAGGAAATTTGTGGCTCCTCTCAGATTCCAGAACTCTCTGTCACCGAAATGTGAGGGAAGTGATTTTTTTTAACCACATTTTGAGGTTTGCAAAGGCTTCTGGGGAAGAGAACCTGATGAGAGCCCAAAAAGTCACCCCATCTTGGATTCCCCTAGGTCTCTAGTTTTCAAAAATGCACCGGTTTGGTAGGTTTCCCTAGGTGGCGGCTGAGCTAGAGGCCAAAATCCACAGGTAGGCACTTTACAAAAAACACCTCTGTTTTCTTTGAGAAAATGTGATGTGTCCACTTTGTGTTTTGGCGCATTTCCTGTCGCGGGCACTAGAACTACCCACACAAGTGAGGAACCATTTTATCTGGAGACTTGGGGGAATGCTGGGTGGAAGGAAATTTGTGGCTCCTCTCGGATTCCAGAACTCTCTGTCACCGAAATGTGAGGAAAAAGTGTTTTTTTAGCCACATTTTGAGGTTTGCAAAGGCTTCTGGGGAACAGAACCTGTTGAGAGCCCAACAAGTCACCCCATCTTTGATTCCCCTAGGTCTCTAGTTTTCAAAAATGCATCGGTTTAGTAGGTTTCCCTAGGTGGCGGCTGAGCTAGAGGCCAAAATCCACAGGTAGGCACTTTACATGAAACACCTCTGTTTTCTTTGAGAAAATGTGATGTGTCCACTTTGTGTTTTGGGGCATTTCCTGTCGCGGGCACTATGCCTACCTGCACAAGTGATGCACCATTTTTATCGGGAAACTTGGGGGAACGCTGGGTGGAAGGAAATTTGTGGCTCCTCTCAGATTCCAGAACTTTCTGTCACCGAAATGTGAGGAAAAAGTGTTTTTTTAGTCACATTTAGAGGTTTGCAAAAGATTCTGGATAACAGAACCTGGTGAGAGCCCGACAAGTCACCCTATCTTGGATTCCCTTAGGTCTCTAGTTTAAAAAAATGCACAGGTTTGGTAGGTTTCCCTAGGTGGTGGCTGAGCTAGAGGCCAAAATCCACAGGTAGGCACTTTACAAGAAACACCTCGGTTTTCTTTGAGAAAATGTGATGTGTCCACTTTGTGTTTTGGGGCATTTCCTGTCGTGGGCACTAGGCCTACCCACACAAGTGAGGTACCATTTATATCGGGAGACTTGGGGGAACGGTGGGTGGAAGGAAATTTGTGGCTCCTCTCAGATTCCAGAACTTTCTGTCACCGAAATGTGAGGAAAAAGTGTTTTTTTAGCCACATTTTGAGGTTTGCAAAGGATTCTGGGTAACAGAACCTGGTGAGAGCCCGACAAGTCACCCCATCTTGGATTCCCCTAGGTCTCTAGTTTTCAAAAATGCACTGGTTAGGTAGGTTTCCCTAGGTGGCGGCTGAGCTAGAGGCCAAAATCCACAGATAGACACTTTACAAAAAACACCTCTGTTTTCTTTGAGAAAATGTGATGTGTCCACTTTGTGTTTTGGGGCATTTCCTGTCGTGGGCACTAGGCCTACCCACACAAGTGAGGTACCATTTTTATCGGGAGACTTGGGGTAACGATGGGTGGAAGGAAATTTGTGGCTCCTCTCAGATTCCAGAACTTTCTGTCACCGAAATGAGAGGAAAAGGTGTTTTGTTAGCCACATTTTGAGGTTTGCAAAGGCTTCTGGGGAACAGAACCTGATGAGAGCCCAACAAGTCACCCCATCTTGGATTCCCCTAGGTCTCTAGTTTTAAAAAATGCACAGGTTTGGTAGGTTTCCCCAGGTGGCGGCTGAGCTAGAGGCCAAAATCCACAGGTAGGCACTTTACATGAAACACCTCTGTTTTCTTTGAGAAAATGTGATGTGTCCACTTTGTGTTTTTTGGGGCATTTCCTGTCACGGGCACTAGGCCTACCCTCACAAGTGAGGTACCATTTTTATCGGGAGACTTGGGGGAACGGTGGGTGGAAGGAAATTTGTGGCTCCTCTCAGATTCCAGAACTTTCTGTCACCGAAATGTGAGGAAAAGGTGTTTTGTTAGCCACATTTTGAGGTTTGCAAAGGATTCCGGGTAACAGAACCTGGTGAGAGCCCGACAAGTCACTCCACCTTGGATTCCCCTAGGTCTCTAGTTTTAAAAAATGCACCGGTTTGGTAGGTTTCCCTAGGTGGCGGCTGAGCTAGAGGCCAAAATCCACAGGTAGGCACTTTACAAAAAACACCTCTGTTTTCTTTGAGAAAATGTGATGTGTCCACTTTGTGTTTTGGGGCATTTCCTGTTGCGGGCACTAGGCCTACCCACACAAGTGAGGAACCATTTTATCGGGAGACTTGGGGGAACGCTGGGTGGAAGGAAATTTGTGGCTCCTCTCAGATTCCAGAACTCTCTGTCACCGAAATGTGAGGAAAAAGTGTTTTTTTAGCCACATTTTGAGGTTTGCAAAGGCTTCTGGGGAACAGAACCTGATGAGAGCCCAACAAGTCACCCCATCTTGGATTCCCCTAGGTCTCTAGGTTTCAAAAATGCACCGGTTTGGTAGGTTTCCCTAGGTGGCGGCTGAGCTAGAGGCCAAAATCCACAGGTAGGCACTTTACAAAAAACACCTCTGTTTTCTTTGAGAAAATGTGATGTGTCCACTTTGTGTTTTGGGGCATTTCCTGTCGCGGGCACTAGGCCTACCCACACAAGTGAGGAACCATTTTATCTGGAGACTTGGGGGAACGCTGGGTGGAAGGAAATTTGTGGCTCCTCTCGGATTCCAGAACTCTCTGTCACCGAAATGTGAGGAAAAAGTGTTTTTTTAGCCACATTTTGAGGTTTGCAAAGGCTTCTGGGGAACAGAACCTGATGAGAGCCCAACAAGTCACCCCATCTTGGATTTCCCTAGGTCTCTAGTTTTCAAAAATGCATCGGGTTGGTAGGTTTCCCTAGGTGGCGGCTGAGCTAGAGGCCAAAATCCACAGGTAGGCACTTTACATGAAACACCTCTGTTTTCTTTGAGAAAATGTGATGTGTCCACTTTGTGTTTTGGGGCATTTCCTGTCGCGGGCACTAGGCCTACCTGCACAAGTGATGCACCATTTTTATCGGGAAACTTGGGGGAACGCTGGGTGGAAGGAAATTTGTGGCTCCTCTCAGATTCCAGAACTTTCTGTCACCGAAATGTGAGGAAAAAGTGTTTTTTTAGTCACATTTTGAGGTTTGCAAAAGATTCTGGATAACAGAACCTGGTGAGAGCCCGACAAGTCACCCTATCTTGGATTCCCTTAGGTCTCTAGTTTAAAAAAATGCACAGGTTTGGTAGGTTTCCCTAGGTGGCGGCTGAGCTAGAGGCCAAAATCCACAGGTAGGCACTTTACAAGAAACACCTCGGTTTTCTTTGAGAAAATGTGATGTGTCCACTTTGTGTTTTGGGGCATTTCCTGTCGTGGGCACTAGGCCTACCCACACAAGTGAGGTACCATTTATATCGGGAGACTTGGGGGAACGGTGGGTGGAAGGAAATTTGTCGCTCCTCTATGATTCCAGAACTTTCTGTCACCGAAATGTGAGGAAAAAGTGTTTTTTTAGCCACATTTTGAGGTTTGCAAAGGATTCTGGGTAACAGAACCTGGTGAGAGCCCGACAAGTCACCCCATCTTGGATTCCCCTAGGTCTCTAGTTTTCAAAAATGCACCGGTTTGGTAGGTTTCCCTAGGTGGCGGCTGAGCTAGAGGCCAAAATTCACAGATAGACACTTTACAAAAAACACCTCTGTTTTCTTTGAGAAAATGTGATGTGTCCACTTTGTGTTTTGGGGCATTTCCTGTCGTGGGCACTAGGCCTACCCACACAAGTGAGGTACCATTTTTATCGGGAGACTTGGGGTAACGATGGGTGGAAGGAAATTTGTGGCTCCTCTCAGATTCCAGAACTTTCTGTCACCGAAATGTGAGGAAAAGGTGTTTTGTAAGCCACATTTTGAGGTTTGCAAAGGCTTCTGGGGAACAGAACCTGATGAGAGCCCAACAAGTCACCCCATCTTGGACTCCCCTAGGTCTCTAGTTTTAAAAAATGCACAGGTTTGGTAGGTTTCCCAAGGTGGCGGCTGAGCTAGAGGCCAAAATCCACAGGTAGGCACTTTACATGAAACACCTCTGTTTTCTTTGAGAAAATGTGATGTGTCCACTTTGTGTTTTGGGGCATTTCCTGTCGCGGACACTAGGCCTACCTGCACAAGTGAGGCACCATTTTTATCGGGAAACTTGGGGGAACGCTGGGTGCAAGGAAATTTGTGGCTCCTCTCAGATTCCAGAACTTTCTGTCACCGAAATGTGAGGAAAACGTGTTTTTTTAGTCACATTTTGAGGTTTGCAAAAGATTCCGGATAACAGAACCTGGTGAGAGCCCGACAAGTCACCCTATCTTGGATTCCCTTAGGTCTCTAGTTTTAAAAAATGCACAGGTTTGGTAGGTTTCCCTAGGTGGCGGCTGAGCTAGAGGCCAAAATCCACAGGTAGGCACTTTACAAGAAACACCTCTGTTTTCTTTGAGAAAATGTGATGTGTCCACTTTGTGTTTTGGGGCATTTCCTGTCGTGGGCACTAGGCCTACCCACACAAGTGAGGTACCATTTTTATCGGGAGACTAGGGGGAACGGTGGGTAGAAGGAAATTTGTCGCTCCTCTCAGATTCCAGAACTTTCTGTCACCGAAATGTGAGGAAAAAGTGTTTTTTTAGCCACATTTTGAGGTTTGCAAAGGATTCTGGGTAACAGAACCTGGTGAGAGCCCGACAAGTCACCCCATCTTAGATTCCCCTAGGTCTCTAGTTTAAAAAAATGCACAGGTTTGGTAGGTTTCCCTAGGTAGCGGCTGAGATAGAGGCCAAAATCCACAGGTAGGCACTTTACAAGAAACACCTCTGTTTTCTTTGAGAAAATGTGATGTGTCCACTTTGTGTTTTGGGGCATTTCCTGTTGCGGGCACTAGGCCTACCCACACAAGTGAGGTACTATTTTTATCGGGAGACTTGGGGGAACGGTGGGTGGAAGGAAATTTGTGGCTCCTCTCAGATTCCAGAACTCTCATTTACTGAAATGTGAGGAAAAAGTGTTTTTTTAGCCACATTTTGAGGTTTGCAAAGGATTCTGGGTGACAGAATCTGGTGAGAGCCCGACAAGTCACCCTATCTTGGATTCCCTTAGGTCTCTAGTTTTAAAAAATGCACCGGTTTGGTAGGTTTCCCTAGGTGGCGGCTGAGCTAGAGGCCAAAATCCACAGGTAGGCACTTTACAAAAAACACCTCTGTTTTCTTTGAGAAAATGTGATGTGTCCACTTTGTGTTTTTTGGGGCATTTCCTGTCGCGGGCACTAGGCCTACCCACACAAGTGAGGAACCATTTTATCGGGAGACTTGGGGGAACGCTGGGTGGAAGGAAATTTGTGGCTCCTCTCAGATTCCAGAACTCTCTGTCACCGAAATGTGAGGGAAGTGATTTTTTTTAACCACATTTTGAGGTTTGCAAAGGCTTCTGGGGAAGAGAACCTGATGAGAGCCCAAAAAGTCACCCCATCTTGGATTCCCCTAGGTCTCTAGTTTTCAAAAATGCACCGGTTTGGTAGGTTTCCCTAGGTGGCGGCTGAGCTAGAGGCCAAAATCCACAGGTAGGCACTTTACAAAAAACACCTCTGTTTTCTTTGAGAAAATGTGATGTGTCCACTTTGTGTTTTGGCGCATTTCCTGTCGCGGGCACTAGAACTACCCACACAAGTGAGGAACCATTTTATCTGGAGACTTAGGGGAATGCTGGGTGGAAGGAAATTTGTGGCTCCTCTCGGATTCCAGAACTCTCTGTCACCGAAATGTGAGGAAAAAGTGTTTTTTTAGCCACATTTTGAGGTTTGCAAAGGCTTCTGGGGAACAGAACCTGTTGAGAGCCCAACAAGTCACCCCATCTTTGATTCCCCTAGGTCTCTAGTTTTCAAAAATGCATCGGTTTGGTAGGTTTCCCTAGGTGGCGGCTGAGCTAGAGGCCAAAATCCACAGGTAGGCACTTTACATGAAACACCTCTGTTTTCTTTGAGAAAATGTGATGTGTCCACTTTGTGTTTTGGGGCATTTCCTGTCGCGGGCACTAGGCCTACCTGCACAAGTGATGCACCATTTTTATCGGGAAACTTGGGGGAACGCTGGGTGGAAGGAAATTTGTGGCTCCTCTATGATTCCAGAACTTTCTGTCACCGAAATGTGAGGAAAAGGTGTTTTGTAAGCCACATTTTGAGGTTTGCAAAGGCTTCTGGGGAACAGAACCTGATGAGAGCCCAACAAGTCACCCCATCTTGGACTCCCCTAGGTCTCTAGTTTTAAAAAATGCACAGGTTTGGTAGGTTTCCCAAGGTGGCGGCTGAGCTAGAGGCCAAAATCCACAGGTAGGCACTTTACATGAAACACCTCTGTTTTCTTTGAGAAAATGTGATGTGTCCACTTTGTGTTTTGGGGCATTTCCTGTCGCGGACACTAGGCCTACCTGCACAAGTGAGGCACCATTTTTATCGGGAAACTTGGGGGAACGCTGGGTGCAAGGAAATTTATGGCTCCTCTCAGATTCCAGAACTTTCTGTCACCGAAATGTGAGGAAAACGTGTTTTTTTAGTCACATTTTGAGGTTTGCAAAAGATTCCGGATAACAGAACCTGGTGAGAGCCCGACAAGTCACCCTATCTTGGATTCCCTTAGGTCTCTAGTTTTAAAAAATGCACAGGTTTGGTAGGTTTCCCTAGGTGGCGGCTGAGCTAGAGGCCAAAATCCACAGGTAGGCACTTTACAAGAAACACCTCTGTTTTCTTTGAGAAAATGTGATGTGTCCACTTTGTGTTTTGGGGCATTTCCTGTCGTGGGCACTAGGCCTACCCACACAAGTGAGGTACCATTTTTATCGGGAGACTAGGGGGAACGGTGGGTAGAAGGAAATTTGTGGCTCCTCTCAGATTCCAGAACTTTCTGTCACCGAAATGTGAGGAAAAAGTGTTTTTTTAGCCACATTTTGAGGTTTGCAAAGGATTCTGGGTAACAGAACCTGGTGAGAGCCCGACAAGTCACCCCATCTTAGATTCCCCTAGGTCTCTAGTTTAAAAAAATGCACAGGTTTGGTAGGTTTCCCTAGGTAGCGGCTGAGATAGAGGCCAAAATCCACAGGTAGGCACTTTACAAGAAACACCTCTGTTTTCTTTGAGAAAATGTGATGTGTCCACTTTGTGTTTTGGGGCATTTCCTGTTGCGGGCACTAGGCCTACCCACACAAGTGAGGTACTATTTTTATCGGGAGACTTGGGGGAACGGTGGGTGGAAGGAAATTTGTGGCTCCTCTCAGATTCCAGAACTCTCATTTACTGAAATGTGAGGAAAAAGTGTTTTTTTAGCCACATTTTGAGGTTTGCAAAGGATTCTGGGTGACAGAATCTGGTGAGAGCCCGACAAGTCACCCTATCTTGGATTCCCTTAGGTCTCTAGTTTTAAAAAATGCACCGGTTTGGTAGGTTTCCCTAGGTGGCGGCTGAGCTAGAGGCCAAAATCCACAGGTAGGCACTTTACAAAAAACACCTCTGTTTTCTTTGAGAAAATGTGATGTGTCCACTTTGTGTTTTTTGGGGCATTTCCTGTCGCGGGCACTAGGCCTACCCACACAAGTGAGGAACCATTTTATCGGGAGACTTGGGGGAACGCTGGGTGGAAGGAAATTTGTGGCTCCTCTCAGATTCCAGAACTCTCTGTCACCGAAATGTGAGGGAAGTGATTTTTTTTAACCACATTTTGAGGTTTGCAAAGGCTTCTGGGGAAGAGAACCTGATGAGAGCCCAAAAAGTCACCCCATCTTGGATTCCCCTAGGTCTCTAGTTTTCAAAAATGCACCGGTTTGGTAGGTTTCCCTAGGTGGCGGCTGAGCTAGAGGCCAAAATCCACAGGTAGGCACTTTACAAAAAACACCTCTGTTTTCTTTGAGAAAATGTGATGTGTCCACTTTGTGTTTTGGCGCATTTCCTGTCGCGGGCACTAGAACTACCCACACAAGTGAGGAACCATTTTATCTGGAGACTTAGGGGAATGCTGGGTGGAAGGAAATTTGTGGCTCCTCTCGGATTCCAGAACTCTCTGTCACCGAAATGTGAGGAAAAAGTGTTTTTTTAGCCACATTTTGAGGTTTGCAAAGGCTTCTGGGGAACAGAACCTGTTGAGAGCCCAACAAGTCACCCCATCTTTGATTCCCCTAGGTCTCTAGTTTTCAAAAATGCATCGGTTTGGTAGGTTTCCCTAGGTGGCGGCTGAGCTAGAGGCCAAAATCCACAGGTAGGCACTTTACATGAAACACCTCTGTTTTCTTTGAGAAAATGTGATGTGTCCACTTTGTGTTTTGGGGCATTTCCTGTCGCGGGCACTAGGCCTACCTGCACAAGTGATGCACCATTTTTATCGGGAAACTTGGGGGAACGCTGGGTGGAAGGAAATTTGTGGCTCCTCTATGATTCCAGAACTTTCTGTCACCGAAATGTGAGGAAAAAGTGTTTTTTTAGCCACATTTTGAGGTTTGCAAAGGATTCTGGGTAACAGAACCTGGTGAGAGCCCGACAAGTCACCCCATCTTGGATTCCCCTAGGTCTCTAGTTTTCAAAAATGCACCGGTTTGGTAGGTTTCCCTAGGTGGCGGCTGAGCTAGAGGCCAAAATTCACAGATAGACACTTTACAAAAAACACCTCTGTTTTCTTTGAGAAAATGTGATGTGTCCACTTTGTGTTTTGGGGCATTTCCTGTCGTGGGCACTAGGCCTACCCACACAAGTGAGGTACCATTTTTATCGGGAGACTTGGGGTAACGATTTGTGGAAGGAAATTTGTGGCTCCTCTCAGATTCCAGAACTTTCTGTCACCGAAATGTGAGGAAAAGGTGTTTTGTTAGCCACATTTTGAGGTTTGCAAAGGCTTCTGGGGAACAGAACCTGATGAGAGCCCAACAAGTCACCCCATCTTGGACTCCCCTAGGTCTCTAGTTTTAAAAAATGCACAGGTTTGGTAGGTTTCCCAAGGTGGCGGCTGAGCTAGAGGCCAAAATCCACAGGTAGGCACTTTACATGAAACACCTCTGTTTTCTTTGAGAAAATGTGATGTGTCCACTTTGTGTTTTGGGGCATTTCCTGTCGCGGACACTAGGCCTACCTGCACAAGTGAGGCACCATTTTTATCGGGAAACTTGGGGGAACGCTGGGTGCAAGGAAATTTGTGGCTCCTCTCAGATTCCAGAACTTTCTGTCACCGAAATGTGAGGAAAACGTGTTTTTTTAGTCACATTTTGAGGTTTGCAAAAGATTCCGGATAACAGAACCTGGTGAGAGCCCGACAAGTCACCCTATCTTGGATTCCCTTAGGTCTCTAGTTTTAAAAAATGCACAGGTTTTGTAGGTTTCCCTAGGTGGCGGCTGAGCTAGAGGCCAAAATCCACAGGTAGGCACTTTACAAGAAACACCTCTGTTTTCTTTGAGAAAATGTGATGTGTCCACTTTGTGTTTTGGGGCATTTCCTGTCGTGGGCACTAGGCCTACCCACACAAGTGAGGTACCATTTTTATCGGGAGACTAGGGGGAACGGTGGGTAGAAGGAAATTTGTGGCTCCTCTCAGATTCCAGAACTTTCTGTCACCGAAATGTGAGGAAAAAGTGTTTTTTTAGCCACATTTTGAGGTTTGCAAAGGATTCTGGGTAACAGAACCTGGTGAGAGCCCGACAAGTCACCCCATCTTAGATTCCCCTAGGTCTCTAGTTTAAAAAAATGCACAGGTTTGGTAGGTTTCCCTAGGTAGCGGCTGAGATAGAGGCCAAAATCCACAGGTAGGCACTTTACAAGAAACACCTCTGTTTTCTTTGAGAAAATGTGATGTGTCCACTTTGTGTTTTGGGGCATTTCCTGTTGCGGGCACTAGGCCTACCCACACAAGTGAGGTACCATTTTTATCGGGAGACTTGGGGGAACGGTGGGTGGAAGGAAATTTGTGGCTCCTCTCAGATTCCAGAACTCTCATTTACTGAAATGTGAGGAAAAAGTGTTTTTTTAGCCACATTTTGAGGTTTGCAAAGGATTCTGGGTGACAGAATCTGGTGAGAGCCCGACAAGTCACCCTATCTTGGATTCCCTTAGGTCTCTAGTTTTAAAAAATGCACCGGTTTGGTAGGTTTCCCTAGGTGGCGGCTGAGCTAGAGGCCAAAATCCACAGGTAGGCACTTTACAAAAAACACCTCTGTTTTCTTTGAGAAAATGTGATGTGTCCACTTTGTGTTTTTTGGGGCATTTCCTGTCGCGGGCACTAGGCCTACCCACACAAGTGAGGAACCATTTTATCGGGAGACTTGGGGGAACGCTGGGTGGAAGGAAATTTGTGGCTCCTCTCAGATTCCAGAACTCTCTGTCACCGAAATGTGAGGGAAGTGATTTTTTTTAACCACATTTTGAGGTTTGCAAAGGCTTCTGGGGAAGAGAACCTGATGAGAGCCCAAAAAGTCACCCCATCTTGGATTCCCCTAGGTCTCTAGTTTTCAAAAATGCACCGGTTTGGTAGGTTTCCCTAGGTGGCGGCTGAGCTAGAGGCCAAAATCCACAGGTAGGCACTTTACAAAAAACACCTCTGTTTTCTTTGAGAAAATGTGATGTGTCCACTTTGTGTTTTGGCGCATTTCCTGTCGCGGGCACTAGAACTACCCACACAAGTGAGGAACCATTTTATCTGGAGACTTAGGGGAATGCTGGGTGGAAGGAAATTTGTGGCTCCTCTCGGATTCCAGAACTCTCTGTCACCGAAATGTGAGGAAAAAGTGTTTTTTTAGCCACATTTTGAGGTTTGCAAAGGCTTCTGGGGAACAGAACCTGTTGAGATCCCAACAAGTCACCCCATCTTTGATTCCCCTAGGTCTCTAGTTTTCAAAAATGCATCGGTTTGGTAGGTTTCCCTAGGTGGCGGCTGAGCTAGAGGCCAAAATCCACAGGTAGGCACTTTACATGAAACACCTCTGTTTTCTTTGAGAAAATGTGATGTGTCCACTTTGTGTTTTGGGGCATTTCCTGTCGCGGGCACTAGGCCTACCTGCACAAGTGATGCACCATTTTTATCGGGAAACTTGGGGGAACGCTGGGTGGAAGGAAATTTGTCGCTCCTCTCAGATACCAGAACTTTCTGTCACCGAAATGTGAGGAAAAAGTGTTTTTTTAGTCACATTTTGAGGTTTGCAAAAGATTCTGGATAACAGAACCTGGTGAAAGCCCGACAAGTCACCCTATCTTGGATTCCCTTAGGTCTCTAGTTTAAAAAAATGCACAGGTTTGGTAGGTTTCCCTAGGTGGTGGCTGAGCTAGAGGCCAAAATCCACAGGTAGGCACTTTACAAGAAACACCTCGGTTTTCTTTGAGAAAATGTGATGTGTCCACTTTGTGTTTTGGGGCATTTCCTGTCGTGGGCACTAGGCCTACCCACACAAGTGAGGTACCATTTATATCGGGAGACTTGGGGGAACGGTGGGTGGAAGGAAATTTGTGGCTCCTCTCAGATTCCAGAACTTTCTGTCACCGAAATGTGAGGAAAAAGTGTTTTTTTAGCCACATTTTGAGGTTTGCAAAGGATTCTGGGTAACAGAACCTGGTGAGAGCCCGACAAGTCACCCCCTCTTGGATTCCCCTAGGTCTCTAGTTTTCAAAAATGCACTGGTTTGGTAGGTTTCCCTAGGTGGCGGCTGAGCTAGAGGCCAAAATCCACAGATAGACACTTTACAAAAAACACCTCTGTTTTCTTTGAGAAAATGTGATGTGTCCACTTTGTGTTTTGGGGCATTTCCTGTCGTGGGCACTAGGCCTACCCACACAAGTGAGGTACCATTTTTATCGGGAGACTTGGGGTAACAATGGGTGGAAGGAAATTTGTGGCTCCTCTCAGATTCCAGAACTTTCTGTCACCGAAATGTGAGGAAAAGGTGTTTTGTTAGCCACATTTTGAGGTTTGCAAAGGCTTCTGGGGAACAGAACCTGATGAGAGCCCAACAAGTCACCCCATCTTGGATTCCCCTAGGTCTCTAGTTTTAAAAAATGCACAGGTTTGGTAGGGTTCCCCAGGTGGCGGCTGAGCTAGAGGCCAAAATCCACAGGTAGGCACTTTACATGAAACACCTCTGTTTTCTTTGAGAAAATGTGATGTGTCCACTTTGTGTTTTGGGGCATTTCCTGTCGCGGGCACTAGGCCTACCTGCACAAGTGAGGCACCATTTTTATCGGGAAACTTGGAGGAACGCTGGGTGGAAGGAAATTTGTGGCTCCTCTCAGATTCCAGAACTTTCTGTCACCGAAATGTGAGGAAAAAGTGTTTTTTAAGTCACATTTTGAGGTTTGCAAAAGATTCCGGATAACAGAACCTGGTGAGAGCCCGACAAGTCACCCTATCTTGGATTCCCTTAGGTCTCTAGTTTTAAAAAATGCACAGGTTTGGTAGGTTTCCCTAGGTGGCGGCTGAGCTAGAGGCCAAAATGCACAGATAGACACTTTACAAAAAACACCTCTGTTTTCTTTGAGAAAATGTGATGTGTCCACTTTGTGTTTTGGGGCATTTCCTGTCGCGGGCACTAGGCCTACCCACACAAGTGAGGAACTATTTTATCGGGAGACTTGGGGGAACGCTGGGTGGAAGGAAATTTGTGGCTCCTCTCAGATTCCAGAACTCTCATTCACCGAAATGTGAGGAAAAAGTGTTTTTTTAGCCACAATTTGAGGTTTGCAAAGGATTCTGGGTAACAGAATCTGGTGAGAGCCCGACAAGTCACCCTATCTTGGATTCCCTTAGGTCTCTAGTTTTCAAAAATGCACTGGTTTGGTAGGTTTCCCTAGGTGGCGGCTGAGCTAGAGGCCAAAATCCACAGGTAGGCACTTTACAAAAAACACCTCTGTTTTCTTTGAGAAAATGTGATGTGTCCACTTTGTGTTTTGGCGCATTTCCTGTCGCGGACACTAGGCCTAACCACACAAATGAGGTACCATTTTTTATCGGGAAAGTTGGGGTAACGCTGGGTGGAAGGAAATTTGTGGCTCTTCTCAGATTCCAGAACTTTCTGTCACCGAAATGTGAGGAAAAAGTGTTATTTTAGTCACATTTTGAGGATTGCAAAGGATTCTGGATAACAGAACCTGGTGAGAGCCCGACAAGTCACCTTATCTTGGATTTCCTTAGGTCTCTAGTTTTAAAAAATGCACGGGTTTGGTAAGTTTCCTTAGGTGGCGGCTGAGCTAGAAGCCAAAATCCACAGGTAGGCTCTTTACAAGAAACACCTCTGTTTTCTTTGAGACAATGTGATGTGTCCACTTTGTGTTTTGGGGCATTTCCTGTCACGGGCACTAGGCCTACCCTCACAAGTGAGGTACCATTTTTATCGGGAGACTTGGGGGAACTGTGGGTGGAAGGAAATTTGTGGCTCCTCTCAGATTCTAGAACTTTCTGTCACCGAAATGTGAGGAAAAGGTGTTTTGTTAGCCACATTTTGAGGTTTGCAAAGGATTCCGGGTAACAGAACCTGGTGAGAGCCCTACAAGTCACTCCACCTTGGATTCCCCTAGGTCTCTAGTTTTAAAAAATGCACCGGTTTGGTAGGTTTCCCTAGGTGGCGGCTGAGCTAGAGGCCAAAATCCACAGGTAGGCACTTTCCAAAAAACACCTCTGTTTTCTTTGAGAAAATGTGATGTGTCCACTTTGTGTTTTGGGGCATTTCCTGTCGCGGGCACTAGGCCTACCCACACAAGTGAGGAACCATTTTATCGGGAGACTTGGGGGAACGCTGGGTGTAAGGAAATTTGTGGCTCCTCTCAGATTCCAGAACTCTCTGTCACCGAAATGTGAGGAAAAAGTGTTTTTTTAGTCACATTTTGAGGTTTGCAAAAGATTCCGGATAACAGAACCTGGTGAGAGCCCGACAAGTCACCCTATCTTGGATTCCCTTAGGTCTCTAGTTTTAAAAAATGCACAGGTTTGGTAGGTTTCCCTAGGTGGCGGCTGAGCTAGAGGCCAAAATCCACAGGTAGGCACTTTACAAGAAACACCTCTGTTTTCTTTGAGAAAATGTGATGTGTCCACTTTGTGTTTTGGGGCATTTCCTGTCGTGGGCACTAGGCCTACCCGCACAAGTGAGGTACCATTTTTATCGGGAGACTTGGGGGAATGGTGGGTAGAAGGAAATTTGTGGCTCCTCTCAGATTCCAGAACTTTCTGTCACCGAAATGTGAGGAAAAAGTGTTTTTTTAGCCACATTTTGAGGTTTGCAAAGGATTCTGGGTAAGAGAACCTGGTGAGAGCCCGACAAGTCACCCCATCTAAAATCCCCTTAGGTCTCTAGTTTTAAAAAATGCACAGGTTTGGTAGGTTTCCCTAGGTGGCGGCTGAGATAGAGGCCAAAATCCACAGGTAGGCACTTTACAAGAAACACCTCTGTTTTCTTTGAGAAAATGTGATGTGTCCACTTTGTGTTTTGGGGCATTTCCTGTCGTGGGCACTAGGCCTACCCGCACAAGTGAGGTACCATTTTTATCGGGAGACTTGGGGGAACGGTGGGTAGAAGGAAATTTGTGGCTCCTCTCAGATTCCAGAACTTTCTGTCACCGAAATGTGAGGAAAAAGTGTTTTTTTAGTCACATTTTGAGGTTTGCAAAAGATTCTGGATAACAGAACCTGGTGAGAGCCCGACAAGTCACCCTATCTTGGATTCCCTTAGGTCTCTCGTTTAAAAAAATGCACAGGTTTGGTAGGTTTCCCTAGGTGGCGGCTGAGCTAGAGGCCAAAATCCACAGGTAGGCACTTTACAAGAAACACCTCGGTTTTCTTTGAGAAAATGTGATGTGTCCACTTTGTGTTTTGGGCCATTTCCTGTCGTGGGCACTAGGCCTACCCACACAAGTGAGGTATCATTTATATCGGGAGACTTGGGGGAACGGTGGGTGGAAGGAAATTTGTGGCTCCTCTCAGATTCCAGAACTTTCTGTCACCGAAATGTGAGGAAAAAGTGTTTTTTTAGCCACATTTTGAGGTTTGCAAAGGATTCTGGGTAACAGAACCTGGTGAGAGCCCGACAAGTCACCCCATCTTGGATTCCCCTAGGTCTCTAGTTTTCAAAAATGCACTGGTTTGGTAAGGTTCCCTAGGTGGCGGCTGAGCTAGAGGCCAAAATCCACAGATAGACACTTTACAAAAAACACCTCTGTTTTCTTTGAGAAAATGTGATGTGTCCACTTTGTGTTTTGGGGCATTTCCTGTCGTGGGCACTAGGCCTACCCACACAAGTGAGGTACCATTTTTATCGGGAGACTTGGGGTAACGATGGGTGGAAGGAAATTTGTGGCTCCTCTCAGATTCCAGAACTTTCTGTCACCGAAATGTGAGGAAAAGGTGTTTTGTTAGCCACATTTTGAGGTTTGCAAAGGCTTCTGGGGAACAGAACCTGATGAGAGCCCAACAAGTCACCCCATCTTGGATTCCCCTAGGTCTCTAGTTTTAAAAAATGCACAGGTTTGGTAGGTTTCCCCAGGTGGCGGCTGAGCTAGAGGCCAAAATCCACAGGTAGGCACTTTACATGAAACACCTCTGTTTTCTTTGAGAAAATGTGATGTGTCCACTTTGTGTTTTGGGGCATTTCCTGTCGCGGGCACTAGGCCTACCTGCACAAGTGAGGCACCATTTTTATCGGGAAACTTGGAGGAACGCTGGGTGGAAGGAAATTTGTGGCTCCTCTCAGATTCCAGAACTTTCTGTCACCGAAATGTGAGGAAAAAGTGTTTTTTAAGTCACATTTTGAGGTTTGCAAAAGATTCCGGATAACAGAACCTGGTGAGAGCCCGACAAGTCACCCTATCTTGGATTCCCTTAGGTCTCTAGTTTTAAAAAATGCACAGGTTTGGTAGGTTTCCCTAGGTGGCGGCTGAGCTAGAGGCCAAAATGCACAGATAGACACTTTACAAAAAACACCTCTGTTTTCTTTGAGAAAATGTGATGTGTCCACTTTGTGTTTTGGGACATTTCCTGTCGCGGGCACTAGGCCTACCCACACAAGTGAGGAACTATTTTATCGGGAGACTTGGGGGAACGCTGGGTGGAAGGAAATTTGTGGCTCCTCTCAGATTCCAGAACTCTCATTCACCGAAATGTGAGGAAAAAGTGTTTTTTTAGCCACAATTTGAGGTTTGCAAAGGATTCTGGGTAACAGAATCTGGTGAGAGCCCGACAAGTCACCCTATCTTGGATTCCCTTAGGTCTCTAGTTTTCAAAAATGCACCGGTTTGGTAGGTTTCCCTAGGTGGCGGCTGAGCTAGAGGCCAAAATCCACAGGTAGGCACTTTACAAAAAACACCTCTGTTTTCTTTGAGAAAATGTGATGTGTCCACTTTGTGTTTTGGCGCATTTCCTGTCGCGGGCACTAGGCCTAACCACACAAATGAGGTACCATTTTTTATCGGGAAAGTTGGGGTAACGCTGGGTGGAAGGAAATTTGTGGCTCTTCTCAGATTCCAGAACTTTCTGTCACCGAAATGTGAGGAAAAAGTGTTATTTTAGTCACATTTTGAGGATTGCAAAGGATTCTGGATAACAGAACCTGGTGAGAGCCCGACAAGTCACCTTATCTTGGATTCCCTTAGGTCTCTAGTTTTAAAAAATGCACGGGTTTGGTAAGTTTCCTTAGGTGGCGGCTGAGCTAGAAGCCAAAATCCACAGGTAGGCTCTTTACAAGAAACACCTCTGTTTTCTTTGAGACAATGTGATGTGTCCACTTTGTGTTTTGGGGCATTTCCTGTCACGGGAACTAGACCTACCCTCACAAGTGAGGTACCATTTTTATCGGGAGACTTGGGGGAACTGTGGGTGGAAGGAAATTTGTGGCTCCTCTCAGATTCCAGAACTTTCTGTCACCGAAATGTGAGGAAAAGTTGTTTTGTTAGCCACATTTTGAGGTTTGCAAAGGATTCCGGGTAACAGAACCTGGTGAGAGCCCTACAAGTCACTCCACCTTGGATTCCCCTAGGTCTCTAGTTTTAAAAAATGCACCGGTTTGGTAGGTTTCCCTAGGTGGCGGCTGAGCTAGAGGCCAAAATCCACAGGTAGGCACTTTCCAAAAAACACCTCTGTTTTCTTTGAGAAAATGTGATGTGTCCACTTTGTGTTTTGGGGCATTTCCTGTCGCGGGCACTAGGCCAACCCACACAAGTGAGGAACCATTTTATCGGGAGACTTGGGGGAACGCTGGGTGTAAGGAAATTTGTGGCTCCTCTCAGATTCCAGAACTTTTTGTCACCGAAATGTGAGGAAAAAGTGTTTTTTTAGCCACATTTTGAGGTTTGCAAAGGATTCTGGGTAAGAGAACCTGGTGAGAGCCCGACAAGTCACCCCATCTTAGATTCCCCTAGGTCTCTAGTTTTAAAAAATGCACAGGTTTGGTAGGTTTCCCTAGGTGGCGGCTGAGATAGAGGCCAAAATCCACAGGTAGGCACTTTACAAGAAACACCTCTGTTTTCTTTGAGAAAATGTGATGTGTCCACTTTGTGTTTTGGGGCATTTCCTGTCGTGGGCACTAGGCCTACCCGCACAAGTGAGGTACCATTTTTATCGGGAGACTTGGGGGAACGGTGGGTAGAAGGAAATTTGTGGCTCCTCTCAGATTCCAGAACTTTCTGTCACCGAAATGTGAGGAAAAAGTGTTTTTTTAGTCACATTTTGAGGTTTGCAAAAGATTCTGGATAACAGAACCTGGTGAGAGCCCGACAAGTCACCCTATCTTGGATTCCCTTAGGTCTCTAGTTTAAAAAAATGCACAGGTTTGGTAGGTTTCCCTAGGTGGCGGCTGAGCTAGAGGCCAAAATCCACAGGTAGGCACTTTACATGAAACACCTCTGTTTTCTTTGAGAAAATGTGATGTGTCCACTTTATGTTTTGGGGCATTTCCTGTCGTGGGCACTAGGCCTACCCACACAAGTGAGGTACCATTTTTATCGGGAGACTTGGGGGAACGGTGGGTAGAAGGAAATTTGTGGCTCCTCTCAGATTCCAGAACTTTCTGTCACCGAAATGTGAGGAAAAAGTGTTTTTTTTAGCCACATTTTGAGGTTTGCAAAGGATTCTGGGTAACAGAACCTGGTGAGAGCCCGACAAGTCACCCCATCTTAGATTCCCCTAGGTCTCTAGTTTTAAAAAATGCACAGGTTTGGTAGGTTTCCCTAGGTGGCGGCTGAGATAGAGGCCAAAATCCACAGGTAGGCACTTTACAAGAAACACCTCTGTTTTCTTTGAGAAAATGTGATGTGTCCACTTTGTGTTTTGGGGCATTTCCTGTTGCGGGCACTAGGCCTACCCACACAAGTGAGGTACCATTTTTATCGGGAGACTTGGGGGAACGGTGGGTGGAAGGAAATTTGTGGCTCCTCTCAGATTCCAGAACTCTCATTTACCGAAATGTGAGGAAAAAGTGTTTTTTTAGCCACATTTTGAGGTTTGCAAAGGATTCTGGGTGACAGAATCTGGTGAGAGCCCGACAAGTCACCCTATCTTGGATTCCCTTAGGTCTCTAGTTTTAAAAAATGCACTGGTTTGGTAGGTTTCCCTAGGTGGCGGCTGAGCTAGAGGCCAAAATCCACAGGTAGGCACTTTACAAAAAACACCTCTGTTTTCTTTGAGAAAATGTGATGTGTCCACTTTGTGTTTTTTGGGGCATTTCCTGTCGCGGGCACTAGAACTACCCACACAAGTGAGGAACCATTTTATCGGGAGACTTGGGGGAATGCTGGGTGGAAGGAAATTTGTGGCTCCTCTCGGATTCCAGAACTCTCTGTCACCGAAATGTGAGGAAAAAGTGTTTTTTTAGCCACATTTTGAGGTTTGCAAAGGCTTCTGGGGAACAGAACCTGTTGAGAGCCCAACAAGTCACCCCATCTTTGATTCCCCTAGGTCTCTAGTTTTCAAAAATGCATCGGTTTGGTAGGTTTCCCTAGGTGGCGGCTGAGCTAGAGGCCAAAATCCACAGGTAGGCACTTTACATGAAACACCTCTGTTTTCTTTGAGAAAATGTGATGTGTCCACTTTGTGTTTTGGGGCATTTCCTGTCGCGGGCACTAGGCCTACCTGCACAAGTGATGCACCATTTTTATCGGGAAACTTGGGGGAACGCTGGGTGGAAGGAAATGTGTGGCTCCTCTCAGATTCCAGAACTTTCTGTCACCGAAATGTGAGGAAAAAGTGTTTTTTTAGTCACATTTTGAGGTTTGCAAAAGATTCTGGATAACAGAACCTGGTGAGAGCCCGACAAGTCACCCTATCTTGGATTCCCTTAGGTCTCTAGTTTAAAAAAATGCACAGGTTTGGTAGGTTTCCCTAGGTGGTGGCTGAGCTAGAGGCCAAAATCCACAGGTAGGCACTTTACAAGAAACACCTCGGTTTTCTTTGAGAAAATGTGATGTGTCCACTTTGTGTTTTGGGGCATTTCCTGTCGTGGGCACTAGGCCTACCCACACAAGTGAGGTACCATTTATATCGGGAGACTTGGGGGAACGGTGGGTGGAAGGAAATTTGTGGCTCCTCTCAGATTCCAGAACTTTCTGTCACCGAAATGTGAGGAAAAAGTGTTTTTTTAGCCACATTTTGAGGTTTGCAAAGGATTCTGGGTAACAGAACCTGGTGAGAGCCCGACAAGTCACCCCATCTTGGATTCCCCTAGGTCTCTAGTTTTCAAAAATGCATTGGTTTGGTAGGTTTCCCTAGGTGGCGGCTGAGCTAGAGGCCAAAATCCACAGATAGACACTTTACAAAAAACACCTCTGTTTTCTTTGAGAAAATGTGATGTGTCCACTTTGTGTTTTGGGGCATTTCCTGTCGTGGGCACTAGGCCTACCCACACAAGTGAGGTACCATTTTTATCGGGAGACTTGGGGTAACGATGGGTGGAAGGAAATTTGTGGCTCCTCTCAGATTCCAGAACTTTCTGTTACCGAAATGTGAGGAAAAGGTGTTTTGTTAGCCACATTTTGAGGTTTGCAAAGGCTTCTGGGGAACAGAACCTGATGAGAGCCCAACAAGTCACCCAATCTTGGATTCCCCTAGGTCTCTAGTTTTACAAAATGCACAGGTTTGGTAGGTTTCCCCAGGTGGCGGCTGAGCTAGAGGCCAAAATCCACAGGTAGGCACTTTACATGAAACACCTCTGTTTTCTTTGAGAAAATGTGATGTGTCCACTTTGTGTTTTGGGGCATTTCCTGTCGCGGGCACTAGGCCTACCTGCACAAGTGAGGCACCATTTTTATCGGGAAACTTGGAGGAACGCTGGGTGGAAGGAAATTTGTGGCTCCTCTCAGATTCCAGAACTTTCTGTCACCGAAATGTGAGGAAAAAGTGTTTTTTTAGCCACATTTTGAGGTTTGCAAAGGATTCTGGGTAACAGAACCTGGTGAGAGCCCGACAAGTCACCCCATCTTGGATTCCCCTAGGTCTCTAGTTTTCAAAAATGCACAGGTTTGGTAGGTTTCCCTAGGTGGTGGCTGAGCTAGAGGCCAAAATCCACAGGTAGGCACTTTACAAGAAACACCTATGTTTTCTTTGAGAAAATGTGATGTGTCCACTTTGTGTTTTGGGGCATTTCCTGTCGTGGGCACTAGGCCTACCCACACAAGTGAGGTACCATTTTTATCGGGAGACTTGGGGTAACGATGGGTGGAACGAAATTTGTGGCTCTTCTCAGATTCCAGTACTTTCTGTCACCGAAATGTGAGGAAAAGGTGTTTTGTTAGCCACATTTTGAGGTTTGCAAAGGCTTCTGGGGAACAGAACCTGATGAGAGCCCAACAAGTCACCCCATCTTGGATTCCCCTAGGTCTCTAGTTTTAAAAAATGCACAGGTTTGGTAGGTTTCCCAAGGTGGCGGCTGAGCTAGAGGCCAAAATCCACAGGTAGGCACTTTACATGAAACACCTCTGTTTTCTTTGAGAAAATGTGATGTGTCCACTTTGTGTTTTGGGGCATTTCCTGTCGTGGGCACTAGGCCTACCCACACAAGTGAGGTACCATTTATATCGGGAGACTTGGGGGAACGGTGGGTGGAAGGAAATTTGTGGCTCCTCTATGATTCCAGAACTTTCTGTCACCGAAATGTGAGGAAAAAGTGTTTTTTTAGTCACATTTTGAGGTTTGCAAAAGATTCCGGATAACAGAACCTGGTGAGAGCCCGACAAGTCACCCTATCTTGGATTCCCTTAGGTCTCTAGTTTTAAAAAATGCACAGGTTTGGTAGGTTTCCCTAGGTGGCGGCTGAGCTAGAGGCCAAAATCCACAGGTAGGCACTTTACAAGAAACACCTCTGTTTTCTTTGAGAAAATGTGATGTGTCCACTTTGTGTTTTGGGGCATTTCCTGTCGTGGGCACTAGGCCTACCCACACAAGTGAGGTACCATTTTTATCGGGAGACTTGGGGGAACGGTGGGTAGAAGGAAATTTGTGGCTCCTCTCAGATTCCAGATCTTTCTGTCACCGAAATGTGAGGAAAAAGTGTTTTTTTAGCCACATTTTGAGGTTTGCAAAGGATTCTGGGTAACAGAACCTGGTGAGAGCCCGACAAGTCACCCCATCTTAGATTCCCCTAGGTCTCTAGTTTTAAAAAATGCACAGGTTTGGTAGGTTTCCCTAGGTGGCGGCTGAGATAGAGGCCAAAATCCACAGGTAGGCACTTTACAAGAAACACCTCTGTTTTCTTTGAGAAAATGTGATGTGTCCACTTTGTGTTTTGGGGCATTTCCTGTCGTGGGCACTAGGCCTACCCGCACAAGTGAGGTACCATTTTTATCGGGAGACTTGGGGGAACGGTGGGTAGAAGGAAATTTGTGGCTCCTCTCAGATTCCAGAACTTGAAAAAGTGTTTTTTTAGTCACATTTTGAGGTTTGCAAAAGATTCTGGATAACAGAACCTGGTGAGAGCCCGACAAGTCACCCTATCTTGGATTCCCTTAGGTCTCTAGTTTAAAAAAATGCACAGGTTTGGTAGGTTTCCCTAGGTGGCGGCTGAGCTAGAGGCCAAAATCCACAGGTAGGCACTTTACATGAAACACCTCTGTTTTCTTTGAGAAAATGTGATGTGTCCACTTTGTGTTTTGGGGCATTTCCTGTCGTGGGCACTAGGCCTACCCACACAAGTGAGGTACCATTTTTATCGGGAGACTTGGGGGAACGGTGGGTAGAAGGAAATTTGTGGCTCCTCTCAGATTCCAGAACTTTCTGTCACCGAAATGTGAGGAAAAAGTGTTTTTTTAGCCACATTTTGAGGTTTGCAAAGGATTCTGGGTAACAGAACCTGGTGAGAGCCCGACAAGTCACCCCATCTTAGATTCCCCTAGGTCTCTAGTTTTAAAAAATGCACAGGTTTGGTAGGTTTCCCTAGGTGGCGGCTGAGATAGAGGCCAAAATCCACAGGTAGGCACTTTACAAGAAACACCTCTGTTTTCTTTGAGAAAATGTGATGTGTCCACTTTGTGTTTTGGGGCATTTCCTGTTGCGGGCACTAGGCCTACCCACACAAGTGAGGTACCATTTTTATCGGGAGACTTGGGGGAACGGTGGGTGGAAGGAAATTTGTGGCTCCTCTCAGATTCCAGAACTCTCATTTACCGAAATGTGAGGAAAAAGTGTTTTTTTAGCCACATTTTGAGGTTTGCAAAGGATTCTGGGTGACAGAATCTGGTGAGAGCCCGACAAGTCACCCTATCTTGGATTCCCTTAGGTCTCTAGTTTTAAAAAATGCACTGGTTTGGTAGGTTTCCCTAGGTGGCGGCTGAGCTAGAGGCCAAAATCCACAGGTAGGCACTTTACAAAAAACACCTCTGTTTTCTTTGAGAAAATGTGATGTGTCCACTTTGTGTTTTTTGGGGCATTTCCTGTCGCGGGCACTAGAACTACCCACACAAGTGAGGAACCATTTTATCGGGAGACTTGGGGGAATGCTGGGTGGAAGGAAATTTGTGGCTCCTCTCGGATTCCAGAACTCTCTGTCACCGAAATGTGAGGAAAAAGTGTTTTTTTAGCCACATTTTGAGGTTTGCAAAGGCTTCTGGGGAACAGAACCTGTTGAGAGCCCAACAAGTCACCCCATCTTTGATTCCCCTAGGTCTCTAGTTTTCAAAAATGCATCGGTTTGGTAGGTTTCCCTAGGTGGCGGCTGAGCTAGAGGCCAAAATCCACAGGTAGGCACTTTACATGAAACACCTCTGTTTTCTTTGAGAAAATGTGATGTGTCCACTTTGTGTTTTGGGGCATTTCCTGTCGCGGGCACTAGGCCTACCTGCACAAGTGATGCACCATTTTTATCGGGAAACTTGGGGGAACGCTGGGTGGAAGGAAATGTGTGGCTCCTCTCAGATTCCAGAACTTTCTGTCACCGAAATGTGAGGAAAAAGTGTTTTTTTAGTCACATTTTGAGGTTTGCAAAAGATTCTGGATAACAGAACCTGGTGAGAGCCCGACAAGTCACCCTATCTTGGATTCCCTTAGGTCTCTAGTTTAAAAAAATGCACAGGTTTGGTAGGTTTCCCTAGGTGGTGGCTGAGCTAGAGGCCAAAATCCACAGGTAGGCACTTTACAAGAAACACCTCGGTTTTCTTTGAGAAAATGTGATGTGTCCACTTTGTGTTTTGGGGCATTTCCTGTCGTGGGCACTAGGCCTACCCACACAAGTGAGGTACCATTTATATCGGGAGACTTGGGGGAACGGTGGGTGGAAGGAAATTTGTGGCTCCTCTCAGATTCCAGAACTTTCTGTCACCGAAATGTGAGGAAAAAGTGTTTTTTTAGCCACATTTTGAGGTTTGCAAAGGATTCTGGGTAACAGAACCTGGTGAGAGCCCGACAAGTCACCCCATCTTGGATTCCCCTAGGTCTCTAGTTTTCAAAAATGCATTGGTTTGGTAGGTTTCCCTAGGTGGCGGCTGAGCTAGAGGCCAAAATCCACAGATAGACACTTTACAAAAAACACCTCTGTTTTCTTTGAGAAAATGTGATGTGTCCACTTTGTGTTTTGGGGCATTTCCTGTCGTGGGCACTAGGCCTACCCACACAAGTGAGGTACCATTTTTATCGGGAGACTTGGGGTAACGATGGGTGGAAGGAAATTTGTGGCTCCTCTCAGATTCCAGAACTTTCTGTCACCGAAATGTGAGGAAAAGGTGTTTTGTTAGCCACATTTTGAGGTTTGCAAAGGCTTCTGGGGAACAGAACCTGATGAGAGCCCAACAAGTCACCCCATCTTGGATTCCCCTAGGTCTCTAGTTTTACAAAATGCACAGGTTTGGTAGGTTTCCCCAGGTGGCGGCTGAGCTAGAGGCCAAAATCCACAGGTAGGCACTTTACATGAAACACCTCTGTTTTCTTTGAGAAAATGTGATGTGTCCACTTTGTGTTTTGGGGCATTTCCTGTCGCGGGCACTAGGCCTACCTGCACAAGTGAGGCACCATTTTTATCGGGAAACTTGGAGGAACGCTGGGTGGAAGGAAATTTGTGGCTCCTCTCAGATTCCAGAACTTTCTGTCACCGAAATGTGAGGAAAAAGTGTTTTTTTAGCCACATTTTGAGGTTTGCAAAGGATTCTGGATAACAGAACCTGGTGAGAGCCCGAAAAGTCACCTTATCTTGGATTCCCCTAGGTCTCTAGTTTTACAAAATGCACAGGTTTGGTAGGTTTCCCCAGGTGGCGGCTGAGCTAGAGGCCAAAATCCACAGGTAGGCACTTTACATGAAACACCTCTGTTTTCTTTGAGAAAATGTGATGTGTCCACTTTGTGTTTTGGGGCATTTCCTGTCGTGGGCACTAGGCCTACCCACACAAGTGAGGTACCATTTTTATCGGGAGACTTGGGGTAACGATGGGTGGAAGGAAATTTGTGGCTCCTCTCAGATTCCAGAACTTTCTGTCACCGAAATGTGAGGAAAAGGTGTTTTGTTAGCCACATTTTGAGGTTTGCAAAGGCTTCTGGGGAACAGAACCTGATGAGAGCCCAACAAGTCACCCCATCTTGGATTCCCCTAGGTCTCTAGTTTTACAAAATGCACAGGTTTGGTAGGTTTCCCCAGGTGGCGGCTGAGCTAGAGGCCAAAATCCACAGGTAGGCACTTTACATGAAACACCTCTGTTTTCTTTGAGAAAATGTGATGTGTCCACTTTGTGTTTTGGGGCATTTCCTGTCGCGGGCACTAGGCCTACCTGCACAAGTGAGGCACCATTTTTATCGGGAAACTTGGAGGAACGCTGGGTGGAAGGAAATTTGTGGCTCCTCTCAGATTCCAGAACTTTCTGTCACCGAAATGTGAGGAAAAAGTGTTTTTTTAGCCACATTTTGAGGTTTGCAAAGGATTCTGGGTAACAGAACCTGGTGAGAGCCCGACAAGTCACCCCATCTTGGATTCCCCTAGGTCTCTAGTTTTCAAAAATGCACAGGTTTGGTAGGTTTCCCTAGGTGGTGGCTGAGCTAGAGGCCAAAATCCACAGGTAGGCACTTTACAAGAAACACCTATGTTTTCTTTGAGAAAATGTGATGTGTCCACTTTGTGTTTTGGGGCATTTCCTGTCGTGGGCACTAGGCCTACCCACACAAGTGAGGTACCATTTTTATCGGGAGACTTGGGGTAACGATGGGTGGAACGAAATTTGTGGCTCTTCTCAGATTCCAGTACTTTCTGTCACCGAAATGTGAGGAAAAGGTGTTTTGTTAGCCACATTTTGAGGTTTGCAAAGGCTTCTGGGGAACAGAACCTGATGAGAGCCCAACAAGTCACCCCATCTTGGATTCCCCTAGGTCTCTAGTTTTAAAAAATGCACAGGTTTGGTAGGTTTCCCAAGGTGGCGGCTGAGCTAGAGGCCAAAATCCACAGGTAGGCACTTTACATGAAACACCTCTGTTTTCTTTGAGAAAATGTGATGTGTCCACTTTGTGTTTTGGGGCATTTCCTGTCGTGGGCACTAGGCCTACCCACACAAGTGAGGTACCATTTATATCGGGAGACTTGGGGGAACGGTGGGTGGAAGGAAATTTGTGGCTCCTCTATGATTCCAGAACTTTCTGTCACCGAAATGTGAGGAAAAAGTGTTTTTTTAGTCACATTTTGAGGTTTGCAAAAGATTCCGGATAACAGAACCTGGTGAGAGCCCGACAAGTCACCCTATCTTGGATTCCCTTAGGTCTCTAGTTTTAAAAAATGCACAGGTTTGGTAGGTTTCCCTAGGTGGCGGCTGAGCTAGAGGCCAAAATCCACAGGTAGGCACTTTACAAGAAACACCTCTGTTTTCTTTGAGAAAATGTGATGTGTCCACTTTGTGTTTTGGGGCATTTCCTGTCGTGGGCACTAGGCCTACCCACACAAGTGAGGTACCATTTTTATCGGGAGACTTGGGGGAACGGTGGGTAGAAGGAAATTTGTGGCTCCTCTCAGATTCCAGAACTTTCTGTCACCGAAATGTGAGGAAAAAGTGTTTTTTTAGCCACATTTTGAGGTTTGCAAAGGATTCTGGGTAACAGAACCTGGTGAGAGCCCGACAAGTCACCCCATCTTAGATTCCCCTAGGTCTCTAGTTTTAAAAAATGCACAGGTTTGGTAGGTTTCCCTAGGTGGCGGCTGAGATAGAGGCCAAAATCCACAGGTAGGCACTTTACAAGAAACACCTCTGTTTTCTTTGAGAAAATGTGATGTGTCCACTTTGTGTTTTGGGGCATTTCCTGTTGCGGGCACTAGCCCTACCCACACAAGTGAGGTACCATTTTTATCGGGAGACTTGGGGGAACGGTGGGTGGAAGGAAATTTGTGGCTCCTCTCAGATTCCAGAACTCTCATTTACCGAAATGTGAGGAAAAAGTGTTTTTTTAGCCACATTTTGAGGTTTGCAAAGGATTCTGGGTGACAGAATCTGGTGAGAGCCCGACAAGTCACCCTATCTTGGATTCCCTTAGGTCTCTAGTTTTAAAAAATGCACTGGTTTGGTAGGTTTCCCTAGGTGGCGGCTGAGCTAGAGGCCAAAATCCACAGGTAGGCACTTTACAAAAAACACCTCTGTTTTCTTTGAGAAAATGTGATGTGTCCACTTTGTGTTTTTTGGGGCATTTCCTGTCGCGGGCACTAGAACTACCCACACAAGTGAGGAACCATTTTATCGGGAGACTTGGGGGAATGTTGGGTGGAAGGAAATTTGTGGCTCCTCTCGGATTCCAGAACTCTCTGTCACCGAAATGTGAGGAAAAAGTGTTTTTTTAGCCACATTTTGAGGTTTGCAAAGGCTTCTGGGGAACAGAACCTGTTGAGAGCCCAACAAGTCACCCCATCTTTGATTCCCCTAGGTCTCTAGTTTTCAAAAATGCATCGGTTTGGTAGGTTTCCCTAGGTGGCGGCTGAGCTAGAGGCCAAAATCCACAGGTAGGCACTTTACATGAAACACCTCTGTTTTCTTTGAGAAAATGTGATGTGTCCACTTTGTGTTTTGGGGCATTTCCTGTCGCGGGCACTAGGCCTACCTGCACAAGTGATGCACCATTTTTATCGGGAAACTTGGGGGAACGCTGGGTGGAAGGAAATTTGTGGCTCCTCTCAGATTCCAGAACTTTCTGTCACCGAAATGTGAGGAAAAAGTGTTTTTTTAGTCACATTTAGAGGTTTGCAAAAGATTCTGGATAACAGAACCTGGTGAGAGCCCGACAAGTCACCCTATCTTGGATTCCCTTAGGTCTCTAGTTTAAAAAAATGCACAGGTTTGGTAGGTTTCCCTAGGTGGTGGCTGATCTAGAGGCCAAAATCCACAGGTAGGCACTTTACAAGAAACACCTCGGTTTTCTTTGAGAAAATGTGATGTGTCCACTTTGTGTTTTGGGGCATTTCCTGTCGTGGGCACTAGGCCTACCCACACAAGTGAGGTACCATTTTTATCGGGAGACTTGGGGTAACGATGGGTGGAAGGAAATTTGTGGCTCCTCTCAGATTCCAGAACTTTCTGTCACCGAAATGTGAGGAAAAGGTGTTTTGTTAGCCACATTTTGAGGTTTGCAAAGGCTTCTGGGGAACAGAACCTGATGAGAGCCCAACAAGTCACCCCATCTTGGATTCCCCTAGGTCTCTAGTTTTACAAAATGCACAGGTTTGGTAGGTTTCCCCAGGTGGCGGCTGAGCTAGAGGCCAAAATCCACAGGTAGGCACTTTACATGAAACACCTCTGTTTTCTTTGAGAAAATGTGATGTGTCCACTTTGTGTTTTGGGGCATTTCCTGTCGCGGGCACTAGGCCTACCTGCACAAGTGAGGCACCATTTTTATCGGGAAACTTGGAGGAACGCTGGGTGGAAGGAAATTGGTGGCTCCTCTCAGATTCCAGAACTTTCTGTCACCGAAATGTGAGGAAAAAGTGTTTTTTTAGCCACATTTTGAGGTTTGCAAAGGATTCTGGGTAACAGAACCTGGTGAGAGCCCGACAAGTCACCCCATCTTGGATTCCCCTAGGTCTCTAGTTTTCAAAAATGCACAGGTTTGGTAGGTTTCCCTAGGTGGTGGCTGAGCTAGAGGCCAAAATCCACAGGTAGGCACTTTACAAGAAACACCTATGTTTTCTTTGAGAAAATGTGATGTGTCCACTTTGTGTTTTGGGGCATTTCCTGTCGTGGGCACTAGGCCTACCCACACAAGTGAGGTACCATTTTTATCGGGAGACTTGGGGTAACGATGGGTGGAACGAAATTTGTGGCTCTTCTCAGATTCCAGTACTTTCTGTCACCGAAATGTGAGGAAAAGGTGTTTTGTTAGCCACATTTTGAGGTTTGCAAAGGCTTCTGGGGAACAGAACCTGATGAGAGCCCAACAAGTCACCCCATCTTGGATTCCCCTAGGTCTCTAGTTTTAAAAAATGCACAGGTTTGGTAGGTTTCCCAAGGTGGCGGCTGAGCTAGAGGCCAAAATCCACAGGTAGGCACTTTACATGAAACACCTCTGTTTTCTTTGAGAAAATGTGATGTGTCCACTTTGTGTTTTGGGGCATTTCCTGTCGTGGGCACTAGGCCTACCCACACAAGTGAGGTACCATTTATATCGGGAGACTTGGGGGAACGGTGGGTGGAAGGAAATTTGTGGCTCCTCTATGATTCCAGAACTTTCTGTCACCGAAATGTGAGGAAAAAGTGTTTTTTTAGTCACATTTTGAGGTTTGCAAAAGATTCCGGATAACAGAACCTGGTGAGAGCCCGACAAGTCACCCTATCTTGGATTCCCTTAGGTCTCTAGTTTTAAAAAATGCACAGGTTTGGTAGGTTTCCCTAGGTGGCGGCTGAGCTAGAGGCCAAACTCCACAGGTAGGCACTTTACAAGAAACACCTCTGTTTTCTTTGAGAAAATGTGATGTGTCCACTTTGTGTTTTGGGGCATTTCCTGTCGTGGGCACTAGGCCTACCCACACAAGTGAGGTACCATTTTTATCGGGAGACTTGGGGGAACGGTGGGTAGAAGGAAATTTGTGGCTCCTCTCAGATTCCAGAACTTTCTGTCACCGAAATGTGAGGAAAAAGTGTTTTTTTAGCCACATTTTGAGGTTTGCAAAGGATTCTGGGTAACAGAACCTGGTGAGAGCCCGACAAGTCACCCCATCTTAGATTCCCCTAGGTCTCTAGTTTTAAAAAATGCACAGGTTTGGTAGGTTTCCCTAGGTGGCGGCTGAGATAGAGGCCAAAATCCACAGGTAGGCACTTTACAAGAAACACCTCTGTTTTCTTTGAGAAAATGTGATGTGTCCACTTTGTGTTTTGGGGCATTTCCTGTTGCGGGCACTAGCCCTACCCACACAAGTGAGGTACCATTTTTATCGGGAGACTTGGGGGAACGGTGGGTGGAAGGAAATTTGTGGCTCCTCTCAGATTCCAGAACTCTCATTTACCGAAATGTGAGGAAAAAGTGTTTTTTTAGCCACATTTTGAGGTTTGCAAAGGATTCTGGGTGACAGAATCTGGTGAGAGCTCGACAAGTCACCCTATCTTGGATTCCCTTAGGTCTCTAGTTTTAAAAAATGCACTGGTTTGGTAGGTTTCCCTAGGTGGCGGCTGAGCTAGAGGCCAAAATCCACAGGTAGGCACTTTACAAAAAACACCTCTGTTTTCTTTGAGAAAATGTGATGTGTCCACTTTGTGTTTTTTGGGGCATTTCCTGTCGCGGGCACTAGGCCTACCCACACAAGTGAGGAACCATTTTATCGGGAGACTTGGGGGAACGCTGGGTGGAAGGAAATTTGTGGCTCCTCTCAGATTCCAGAACTCTCTGTCAACGAAATGTGAGGGAAGTGATTTTTTTTAACCACATTTTGAGGTTTGCAAAGGCTTCTGGGGAAGAGAACCTGATGAGAGCCCAAAAAGTCACCCCATCTTGGATTCCCCTAGGTCTCTAGTTTTCAAAAATGCACCGGTTTGGTAGGTTTCCCTAGGTGGCGGCTCAGCTAGAGGCCAAAATCCACAGGTAGGCACTTTACAAAAAACACCTCTGTTTTCTTTGAGAAAATGTGATGTGTCCACTTTGTGTTTTGGCGCATTTCCTGTCGCGGGCACTAGAACTACCCACACAAGTGAGGAACCATTTTATCTGGAGACTTGGGGGAATGCTGGGTGGAAGGAAATTTGTGGCTCCTCTCGGATTCCAGAACTCTCTGTCACCGAAATGTGAGGAAAAAGTGTTTTTTTAGCCACATTTTGAGGTTTGCAAAGGCTTCTGGGGAACAGAACCTGTTGAGAGCCCAACAAGTCACCCCATCTTTGATTCCCCTAGGTCTCTAGTTTTCAAAAATGCATCGGTTTGGTAGGTTTCCCTAGGTGGCGGCTGAGCTAGAGGCCAAAATCCACAGGTAGGCACTTTACATGAAACACCTCTGTTTTCTTTGAGAAAATGTGATGTGTCCACTTTGTGTTTTGGGGCATTTCCTGTCGCGGGCACTAGGCCTACCTGCACAAGTGATGCACCATTTTTATCGGGAAACTTGGGGGAACGCTGGGTGGAAGGAAATGTGTGGCTCCTCTCAGATTCCAGAACTTTCTGTCACCGAAATGTGAGGAAAAAGTGTTTTTTTAGTCACATTTTGAGGTTTGCAAAAGATTCTGGATAACAGAACCTGGTGAGAGCCCGACAAGTCACCCTATCTTGGATTCCCTTAGGTCTCTAGTTTAAAAAAATGCACAGGTTTGGTAGGTTTCCCTAGGTGGTGGCTGAGCTAGAGGCCAAAATCCACAGGTAGGCACTTTACAAGAAACACCTCGGTTTTCTTTGAGAAAATGTGATGTGTCCACTTTGTGTTTTGGGGCATTTCCTGTCGTGGGCACTAGGCCTACCCACACAAGTGAGGTACCATTTATATCGGGAGACTTGGGGGAACGGTGGGTGGAAGGAAATTTGTGGCTCCTCTCAGATTCCAGAACTTTCTGTCACCGAAATGTGAGGAAAAAGTGTTTTTTTAGCCACATTTTGAGGTTTGCAAAGGATTCTGGGTAACAGAACCTGGTGAGAGCCCGACAAGTCACCCCATCTTGGATTCCCCTAGGTCTCTAGTTTTCAAAAATGCACTGGTTTGGTAGGTTTCCCTAGGTGGCGGCTGAGCTAGAGGCCAAAATCCACAGATAGACACTTTACAAAAAACACCTCTGTTTTCTTTGAGAAAATGTGATGTGTCCACTTTGTGTTTTGGGGCATTTCCTGTCGCGGGCACTAGGCCTACCTGCACAAGTGAGGCACCATTTTTATCGGGAAACTTGGAGGAACGCTGGGTGGAAGGAAATTTGTGGCTCCTCTCAGATTCCAGAACTTTCTGTCACCGAAATGTGAGGAAAAAGTGTTTTTTTAGTCACATTTTGAGGTTTGCAAAAGATTCTGGATAACAGAACCTGGTGAGAGCCCGACAAGTCACCCTATCTTGGATTCCCTTAGGTCTCTAGTTTTAAAAAATGCACAGGTTTGGTAGGTTTCCCTAGGTGGCGGCTGAGCTAGAGGCCAAAATCCACAGGTAGGCACTTTACAAGAAACACCTCTGTTTTCTTTGAGAAAATGTGATGTGTCCACTTTGTGTTTTGGGGCATTTCCTGTCGTGGGCACTAGGCTACCCACACAAGTGAGGTACCATTTATATCGGGAGACTTGGGGGAACGGTGGGTGGAAGGAAATTTGTTGCTCCTCTATGATTCCAGAACTTTCTGTCACCGAAATGTGAGGAAAAAGTGTTTTTTTAGCCACATTTTGAGGTTTGCAAAGGATTCTGGGTAACAGAACCTGGTGAGAGCCCGACAAGTCACCCCATCTTGGATTCCCCTAGGTCTCTAGTTTTAAAAAATGCACTGGTTTGGTAGGTTTCCCTAGGTGGCGGCTGAGCTAGAGGCCAAAATCCACAGGTAGGCACTTTACAAAAAACACCTCTGTTTTCTTTGAGAAAATGTGATGTGTCCACTTTGTGTTTTTTGGGGCATTTCCTGTCGCGGGCACTAGGCCTACCCACACATGTGAGGAACCATTTTATCGGGAGACTTGGGGGAACGCTGGGTGGAAGGAAATTTGTGGCTCCTCTCAGATTCCAGAACTCTCTGTCAACGAAATGTGAGGGAAGTGATTTTTTTTAACCACATTTTGAGGTTTGCAAAGGCTTCTGGGGAAGAGAACCTGATGAGAGCCCAAAAAGTCACCCCATCTTGGATTCCCCTAGGTCTCTAGTTTTCAAAAATGCACCGGTTTGGTAGGTTTCCTTAGGTGGCGGCTCAGCTAGAGGCCAAAATCCACAGGTAGGCACTTTACAAAAAACACCTCTGTTTTCTTTGAGAAAATGTGATGTGTCCACTTTGTGTTTTGGCGCATTTCCTGTCGCGGGCACTAGAACTACCCACACAAGTGAGGAACCATTTTATCTGGAGACTTGGGGGAATGCTGGGTGGAAGGAAATTTGTGGCTCCTCTCGGATTCCAGAACTCTCTGTCACCGAAATGTGAGGAAAAAGTGTTTTTTTAGCCACATTTTGAGGTTTGCAAAGGCTTCTGGGGAACAGAACCTGTTGAGAGCCCAACAAGTCACCCCATCTTTGATTCCCCTAGGTCTCTAGTTTTCAAAAATGCATCGGTTTGGTAGGTTTCCCTAGGTGGCGGCTGAGCTAGAGGCCAAAATCCACAGGTAGGCACTTTACATGAAACACCTCTGTTTTCTTTGAGAAAATGTGATGTGTCCACTTTGTGTTTTGGGGCATTTCCTGTCGCGGGCACTAGGCCTACCTGCACAAGTGATGCACCATTTTTATCGGGAAACTTGGGGGAACGCTGGGTGGAAGGAAATGTGTGGCTCCTCTCAGATTCCAGAACTTTCTGTCACCGAAATGTGAGGAAAAAGTGTTTTTTTAGTCACATTTTGAGGTTTGCAAAAGATTCTGGATAACAGAACCTGGTGAGAGCCCGACAAGTCACCCTATCTTGGATTCCCTTAGGTCTCTAGTTTAAAAAAATGCACAGGTTTGGTAGGTTTCCCTAGGTGGTGGCTGAGCTAGAGGCCAAAATCCACAGGTAGGCACTTTACAAGAAACACCTCGGTTTTCTTTGAGAAAATGTGATGTGTCCACTTTGTGTTTTGGGGCATTTCCTGTCGTGGGCACTAGGCCTACCCACACAAGTGAGGTACCATTTATATCGGGAGACTTGGGGGAACGGTGGGTGGAAGGAAATTTGTGGCTCCTCTCAGATTCCAGAACTTTCTGTCACCGAAATGTGAGGAAAAAGTGTTTTTTTAGCCACATTTTGAGGTTTGCAAAGGATTCTGGGTAACAGAACCTGGTGAGAGCCCGACAAGTCACCCCATCTTGGATTCCCCTAGGTCTCTAGTTTTCAAAAATGCACTGGTTTGGTAGGTTTCCCTAGGTGGCGGCTGAGCTAGAGGCCAAAATCCACAGATAGACACTTTACAAAAAACACCTCTGTTTTCTTTGAGAAAATGTGATGTGTCCACTTTGTGTTTTGGGGCATTTCCTGTCGTGGGCACTAGGCCTACCCACACAAGTGAGGTACCATTTTTATCGGGAGACTTGGGGTAACGATGGGTGGAAGGAAATTTGTGGCTCCTCTCAGATTCCAGAACTTTCTGTCACCGAAATGTGAGGAAAAGGTGTTTTGTTAGCCACATTTTGAGGTTTGCAAAGGCTTCTGGGGAACAGAACCTGATGAGAGCCCAACAAGTCACCCCATCTTGGATTCCCCTAGGTCTCTAGATTTAAAAAATGCACAGGTTTGGTAGGTTTCCCCAGGTGGCGGCTGAGCTAGAGGCCAAAATCCACAGGTAGGCACTTTACATGAAACACCTCTGTTTTCTTTGAGAAAATGTGATGTGTCCACTTTGTGTTTTGGGGCATTTTCTGTCGCGGGCACTAGGCCTACCTGCACAAGTGAGGCACCATTTTTATCGGGAAACTTGGAGGAACGCTGGGTGGAAGGAAATTTGTGGCTCCTCTCAGATTCCAGAACTTTCTGTCACCGAAATGTGAGGAAAAAGTGTTTTTTTAGTCACATTTTGAGGTTTGCAAAAGATTCTGGATAACAGAACCTGGTGAGAGCCCGACAAGTCACCCTATCTTGGATTCCCTTAGGTCTCTAGTTTTAAAAAATGCACAGGTTTGGTAGGTTTCCCTAGGTGGCGGCTGAGCTAGAGGCCAAAATCCACAGGTAGGCACTTTACAAGAAACACCTCTGTTTTCTTTGAGAAAATGTGATGTGTCCACTTTGTGTTTTGGGGCATTTCCTGTCGTGGGCACTAGGCTACCCACACAAGTGAGGTACCATTTATATCGGGAGACTTGGGGGAACGGTGGGTGGAAGGAAATTTGTGGCTCCTCTATGATTCCAGAACTTTCTGTCACCGAAATGTGAGGAAAAAGTGTTTTTTTAGCCACATTTTGAGGTTTGCAAAGGATTCTGGGTAACAGAACCTGGTGAGAGCCCGACAAGTCACCCCATCTTGGATTCCCCTAGGTCTCTAGTTTTCAAAAATGCACCGGTTTGGTAGGTTTCCCTAGGTGGCGGCTGAGCTAGAGGCCAAAATCCACAGATAGACACTTTACAAAAAACACCTCTGTTTTCTTTGAGAAAATGTGATGTGTCCACTTTGTGTTTTGGGGCATTTCCTGTCGTGGGCACTAGGCCTACCCACACAAGTGAGGTACCATTTTTATCGGGAGACTTGGGGTAACGATGGGTGGAAGGAAATTTGTGGCTCCTCTCAGATTCCAGAACTTTCTGTCACCGAAAAGTGAGGAAAAGGTGTTTTGTTAGCCACATTTTGAGGTTTGCAAAGGCTTCTGGGGAACAGAACCTGATGAGAGCCCAACAAGTCACCCCATCTTGGATTCCCCTAGGTCTCTAGTTTTAAAAAATGCACAGGTTTGGTAGGTTTCCCAAGGTGGCGGCTGAGCTAGAGGCCAAAATCCACAGGTAGGCACTTTACATGAAACACCTCTGTTTTCTTTGAGAAAATGTGATGTGTCCACTTTGTGTTTTGGGGCATTTCCTGTCGCGGGCACTAGGCCTACCTGCACAAGTGAGGCACCATTTTTATCGGGGAACTTGGGGGAACGCTGGGTGGAAGGAAATTTGTGGCTCCTCTCAGATTCCAGAACTTTCTGTCACCGAAATGTGAGGAAAAAGTGTTTTTTTAGTCACATTTTGAGGTTTGCAAAAGATTCTGGATAACAGAACCTGGTGAGAGCCCGACAAGTCACCCTATCTTGGATTCCTTTAGGTCTCTAGTTTAAAAAAATGCACAGGTTTGGTAGGTTTCCCTAGGTGGCGGCTGAGCTAGAGGCCAAAATCCACAGGTAGGCACTTTACAAGAAACACCTCGGTTTTCTTTGAGAAAATGTGATGTGTCCACTTTGTGTTTTGGGGCATTTCCTGTCGTGGGCACTAGGCCTACCCACACAAGTGAGGTACCATTTATATCGGGAGACTTGGGGGAACGGTGGGTGGAAGGAAATTTGTGGCTCCTCTATGATTCCAGAACTTTCTGTCACCGAAATGTGAGGAAAAAGTGTTTTTTTAGCCACATTTTGAGGTTTGCAAAGGATTCTGGGTAACAGAACCTGGTGAGAGCCCGACAAGTCACCCCATCTTGGATTCCCCTAGGTCTCTAGTTTTCAAAAATGCACCGGTTTGGTAGGTTTCCCTAGGTGGCGGCTGAGCTAGAGGCCAAAATTCACAGATAGACACTTTACAAAAAACACCTCTGTTTTCTTTGAGAAAATGTGATGTGTCCACTTTGTGTTTTGGGGCATTTCCTGTCGTGGGCACTAGGCCTACCCACACAAGTGAGGTACCATTTTTATCGGGAGACTTGGGGTAACGATGGGTGGAAGGAAATTTGTGGCTCCTCTCAGATTCCAGTACTTTCTGTCACCGAAATGTGAGGAAAAGGTGTTTTGTTAGCCACATTTTGAGGTTTGCAAAGGCTTCTGGGGAACAGAACCTGATGAGAGCCCAACAAGTCACCCCATCTTGGATTCCCCTAGGTCTCTAGTTTTAAAAAATGCACAGGTTTGGTAGGTTTCCCAAGGTGGCGGCTGAGCTAGAGGCCAAAATCCACAGGTAGGCACTTTACATGAAACACCTCTGTTTTCTTTGAGAAAATGTGATGTGTCCACTTTGTGTTTTGGGGCATTTCCTGTCGCGGGCACTAGGCCTACCTGCACAAGTGAGGCACCATTTTTATCGGGAAACTTGGGGGAACGCTGGGTGGAAGGAAATTTGTGGCTCCTCTCAGATTCCAGAACTTTCTGTCACCGAAATGTGAGGAAAAAGTGTTTTTTTAGTCACATTTTGAGGTTTGCAAAAGATTCCGGATAACAGAACCTGGTGAGAGCCCGACAAGTCACCCTATCTTGGATTCCCTTAGGTCTCTAGTTTTAAAAAATGCACAGGTTTGGTAGGTTTCCCTAGGTGGCGGCTGAGCTAGAGGCCAAAATCCACAGGTAGGCACTTTACAAGAAACACCTCTGTTTTCTTTGAGAAAATGTGATGTGTCCACTTTGTGTTTTGGGGCATTTCCTGTCGTGGGCACTAGGCCTACCCACACAAGTGAGGTACCATTTTTATCGGGAGACTTGGGGGAACGGTGGGTAGAAGGAAATTTGTGGCTCCTCTCAGATTCCAGAACTTTCTGTCACCGAAATGTGAGGAAAAAGTGTTTTTTTAGCCACATTTTGAGGTTTGCAAAGGATTCTGGGTAACAGAACCTGGTGAGAGCCCTACAAGTCACCCCACCTTGGATTCCCCTAGGTCTCTAGTTTTCAAAAATGCACCGGTTTGGTAGGTTTCCCTAGGTGGCGGCTGAGCTAGAGGCCAAAATCCACAGTTAGGCACTTTACAAGAAACACCTCTGTTTTCTTTGAGAAAATGTGATGTGTCCACTTTGTGTTTTGGGGCATTTCCTGTCGTGGGCACTAGGCCTACCCACACAAGTGAGGTACCATTTATATCGGGAGACTTGGGGGAACGGTGGGTGGAAGGAAATTTGTGGCTCCTCTATGATTCCAGAACTTTCTGTCACCGAAATGTGAGGAAAAAGTGTTTTTTTAGCCACATTTTGAGGTTTGCAAAGGATTCTGGGTAACAGAACCTGGTGAGAGCCCGACAAGTCACCCCATCTTGGATTCCCCTAGGTCTCTAGTTTTCAAAAATGCACCGGTTTGGTAGGTTTCCCTAGGTGGCGGCTGAGCTAGAGGCCAAAATTCACAGATAGACACTTTACAAAAAACACCTCTGTTTTCTTTGAGAAAATGTGATGTGTCCACTTTGTGTTTTGGGGCATTTCCTGTCGTGGGCACTAGGCCTACCCACACAAGTGAGGTACCATTTTTATCGGGAGACTTGGGGTAACGATGGGTGGAAGGAAATTTGTGGCTCCTCTCAGATTCCAGTACTTTCTGTCACCGAAATGTGAGGAAAAGGTGTTTTGTTAGCCACATTTTGAGGTTTGCAAAGGCTTCTGGGGAACAGAACCTGATGAGAGCCCAACAAGTCACCCCATCTTGGATTCCCCTAGGTCTCTAGTTTTAAAAAATGCACAGGTTTGGTAGGTTTCCCAAGGTGGCGGCTGAGCTAGAGGCCAAAATCCACAGGTAGGCACTTTACATGAAACACCTCTGTTTTCTTTGAGAAAATGTGATGTGTCCACTTTGTGTTTTGGGGCATTTCCTGTCGCGGGCACTAGGCCTACCTGCACAAGTGAGGCACCATTTTTATCGGGAAACTTGGGGGAACGCTGGGTGGAAGGAAATTTGTGGCTCCTCTCAGATTCCAGAACTTTCTGTCACCGAAATGTGAGGAAAAAGTGTTTTTTTAGTCACATTTTGAGGTTTGCAAAAGATTCCGGATAACAGAACCTGGTGAGAGCCCGACAAGTCACCCTATCTTGGATTCCCTTAGGTCTCTAGTTTTAAAAAATGCACAGGTTTGGTAGGTTTCCCTAGGTGGCGGCTGAGCTAGAGGCCAAAATCCACAGGTAGGCACTTTACAAGAAACACCTCTGTTTTCTTTGAGAAAATGTGATGTGTCCACTTTGTGTTTTGGGGCATTTCCTGTCGTGGGCACTAGGCCTACCCACACAAGTGAGGTACCATTTTTATCGGGAGACTTGGGGGAACGGTGGGTAGAAGGAAATTTGTGGCTCCTCTCAGATTCCAGAACTTTCTGTCACCGAAATGTGAGGAAAAAGTGTTTTTTTAGCCACATTTTGAGGTTTGCAAAGGATTCTGGGTAACAGAACCTGGTGAGAGCCCGACAAGTCACCCCATCTTAGATTCCCCTAGGTCTCTAGTTTTAAAAAATGCACAGGTTTGGTAGGTTTCCCTAGGTGGCAGCTGAGATAGAGGCCAAAATCCACAGGTAGGCACTTTACAAGAAACACCTCTGTTTTCTTTGAGAAAATGTGATGTGTCCACTTTGTGTTTTGGGGCATTTCCTGTTGCGGGCACTAGGCCTACCCACACAAGTGAGGTACCATTTTTATCGGGAGACTTGGGGGAACGGTGGGTGGAAGGAAATTTGTGGCTCCTCTCAGATTCCAGAACTCTCATTTACCGAAATGTGAGGAAAAAGTGTTTTTTTAGCCACATTTTGAGGTTTGCAAAGGATTCTGGGTGACAGAATCTGGTGAGAGCCCGACAAGTCACCCTATCTTGGATTCCCTTAGGTCTCTAGTTTTAAAAAATGCACTGGTTTGGTAGGTTTCCCTAGGTGGCGGCTGAGCTAGAGGCCAAAATCCACAGGTAGGCACTTTACAAAAAACACCTCTGTTTTCTTTGAGAAAATGTGATGTGTCCACTTTGTGTTTTTTGGGGCATTTCCTGTCGCGGGCACTAGGCCTACCCACACAAGTGAGGAACCATTTTATCGGGAGACTTGGGGGAACGCTGGGTGGAAGGAAATTTGTGGCTCCTCTCAGATTCCAGAACTCTCTGTCAACGAAATGTGAGGGAAGTGATTTTTTTTAACCACATTTTGAGGTTTGCAAAGGCTTCTGGGGAAGAGAACCTGATGAGAGCCCAAAAAGTCACCCCATCTTGGATTCCCCTAGGTCTCTAGTTTTAAAAAATGCACCGGTTTGGTAGGTTTCCCTAGGTGGCGGCTGAGCTAGAGGCCAAAATCCACAGGTAGGCACTTTACAAAAAACACCTCTGTTTTCTTTGAGAAAATGTGATGTGTCCACTTTGTGTTTTGGCGCATTTCCTGTCGCGGGCACTAGAACTACCCACACAAGTGAGGAACCATTTTATCTGGAGACTTGGGGGAATGCTGGGTGGAAGGAAATTTGTGGCTCCTCTCGGATTCCAGAACTCTCTGTCACCGAAATGTGAGGAAAAAGTGTTTTTTTAGCCATATTTTGAGGTTTGCAAAGGCTTCTGGGGAACAGAACCTGTTGAGAGCCCAACAAGTCACCCCATCTTTGATTCCCCTAGGTCTCTAGTTTTCAAAAATGCATCGGTTTGGTAGGTTTCCCTAGGTGGCGGCTGAGCTAGAGGCCAAAATCCACAGGTAGGCACTTTACATGAAACACCTCTGTTTTCTTTGAGAAAATGTGATGTGTCCACTTTGTGTTTTGGGGCATTTCCTGTCGCGGGCACTAGGCCTACCTGCACAAGTGATGCACCATTTTTATCGGGAAACTTGGGGGAACGCTGGGTGGAAGGAAATGTGTGGCTCCTCTCAGATTCCAGAACTTTCTGTCACCGAAATGTGAGGAAAAAGTGTTTTTTTAGTCACATTTTGAGGTTTGCAAAAGATTCTGGATAACAGAACCTGGTGAGAGCCCGACAAGTCACCCTATCTTGGATTCCCTTAGGTCTCTAGTTTAAAAAAATGCACAGGTTTGGTAGGTTTCCCTAGGTGGTGGCTGAGCTAGAGGCCAAAATCCACAGGTAGGCACTTTACAAGAAACACCTCGGTTTTCTTTGAGAAAATGTGATGTGTCCACTTTGTGTTTTGGGGCATTTCCTGTCGCGGGCACTAGGCCTACCTGCACAAGTGAGGCACCATTTTTATCGGGGAACTTGGGGGAACGCTGGGTGGAAGGAAATTTGTGGCTCCTCTCAGATTCCAGAACTTTCTGTCACCGAAATGTGAGGAAAAAGTGTTTTTTTAGTCACATTTTGAGGTTTGCAAAAGATTCTGGATAACAGAACCTGGTGAGAGCCCGACAAGTCACCCTATCTTGGATTCCCTTAGGTCTCTAGTTTAAAAAAATGCACAGGTTTGGTAGGTTTCCCTAGGTGGCGGCTGAGCTAGAGGCCAAAATCCACAGGTAGGCACTTTACAAGAAACACCTCGGTTTTCTTTGAGAAAATGTGATGTGTCCACTTTGTGTTTTGGGGCATTTCCTGTCGTGGGCACTAGGCCTACCCACACAAGTGAGGTACCATTTATATCGGGAGACTTGGGGGAACGGTGGGTGGAAGGAAATTTGTGGCTCCTCTATGATTCCAGAACTTTCTGTCACCGAAATGTGAGGAAAAAGTGTTTTTTTAGCCACATTTTGAGGTTTGCAAAGGATTCTGGGTAACAGAACCTGGTGAGAGCCCGACAAGTCACCCCATCTTGGATTCCCCTAGGTCTCTAGTTTTCAAAAATGCACCGGTTTGGTAGGTTTCCCTAGGTGGCGGCTGAGCTAGAGGCCAAAATTCACAGATAGACACTTTACAAAAAACACCTCTGTTTTTTTTGAGAAAATGTGATGTGTCCACTTTGTGTTTTGGGGCATTTCCTGTCGTGGGCACTAGGCCTACCCACACAAGTGAGGTACCATTTTTATCGGGAGACTTGGGGTAACGATGGGTGGAAGGAAATTTGTGGCTCCTCTCAGATTCCAGTACTTTCTGTCACCGAAATGTGAGGAAAAGGTGTTTTGTTAGCCACATTTTGAGGTTTGCAAAGGCTTCTGGGGAACAGAACCTGATGAGAGCCCAACAAGTCACCCCATCTTGGATTCCCCTAGGTCTCTAGTTTTAAAAAATGCACAGGTTTGGTAGGTTTCCCAAGGTGGCGGCTGAGCTAGAGGCCAAAATCCACAGGTAGGCACTTTACATGAAACACCTCTGTTTTCTTTGAGAAAATGTGATGTGTCCACTTTGTGTTTTGGGGCATTTCCTGTCGCGGGCACTAGGCCTACCTGCACAAGTGAGGCACCATTTTTATCGGGAAACTTGGGGGAACGCTGGGTGGAAGGAAATTTGTGGCTCCTCTCAGATTCCAGAACTTTCTGTCACCGAAATGTGAGGAAAAAGTGTTTTTTTAGTCACATTTTGAGGTTTGCAAAAGATTCCGGATAACAGAACCTGGTGAGAGCCCGACAAGTCACCCTATCTTGGATTCCCTTAGGTCTCTAGTTTTAAAAAATGCACAGGTTTGGTAGGTTTCCCTAGGTGGCGGCTGAGCTAGAGGCCAAAATCCACAGGTAGGCACTTTACAAGAAACACCTCTGTTTTCTTTGAGAAAATGTGATGTGTCCACTTTGTGTTTTGGGGCATTTCCTGTCGTGGGCACTAGGCCTACCCACACAAGTGAGGTACCATTTTTATCGGGAGACTTGGGGGAACGGTGGGTAGAAGGAAATTTGTGGCTCCTCTCAGATTCCAGAACTTTCTGTCACCGAAATGTGAGGAAAAAGTGTTTTTTTAGCCACATTTTGAGGTTTGCAAAGGATTCTGGGTAACAGAACCTGGTGAGAGCCCGACAAGTCACCCCATCTTAGATTCCCCTAGGTCTCTAGTTTTAAAAAATGCACAGGTTTGGTAGGTTTCCCTAGGTGGCAGCTGAGATAGAGGCCAAAATCCACAGGTAGGCACTTTACAAGAAACACCTCTGTTTTCTTTGAGAAAATGTGATGTGTCCACTTTGTGTTTTGGGGCATTTCCTGTTGCGGGCACTAGGCCTACCCACACAAGTGAGGTACCATTTTTATCGGGAGACTTGGGGGAACGGTGGGTGGAAGGAAATTTGTGGCTCCTCTCAGATTCCAGAACTCTCATTTACCGAAATGTGAGGAAAAAGTGTTTTTTTAGCCACATTTTGAGGTTTGCAAAGGATTCTGGGTGACAGAATCTGGTGAGAGCCCGACAAGTCACCCTATCTTGGATTCCCTTAGGTCTCTAGTTTTAAAAAATGCACTGGTTTGGTAGGTTTCCCTAGGTGGCGGCTGAGCTAGAGGCCAAAATCCACAGGTAGGCACTTTACAAAAAACACCTCTGTTTTCTTTGAGAAAATGTGATGTGTCCACTTTGAGTTTTTTGGGGCATTTCCTGTCGCGGGCACTAGGCCTACCCACACAAGTGAGGAACCATTTTATCGGGAGACTTGGGGGAACGCTGGGTGGAAGGAAATTTGTGGCTCCTCTCAGATTCCAGAACTCTCTGTCAACGAAATGTGAGGGAAGTGATTTTTTTTAACCACATTTTGAGGTTTGCAAAGGCTTCTGGGGAAGAGAACCTGATGAGAGCCCAAAAAGTCACCCCATCTTGGATTCCCCTAGGTCTCTAGTTTTAAAAAATGCACCGGTTTGGTAGGTTTCCCTAGGTGGCGGCTGAGCTAGAGGCCAAAATCCACAGGTAGGCACTTTACAAAAAACACCTCTGTTTTCTTTGAGAAAATGTGATGTGTCCACTTTGTGTTTTGGCGCATTTCCTGTCGCGGGCACTAGAACTACCCACACAAGTGAGGAACCATTTTATCTGGAGACTTGGGGGAATGCTGGGTGGAAGGAAATTTGTGGCTCCTCTCGGATTCCAGAACTCTCTGTCACCGAAATGTGAGGAAAAAGTGTTTTTTTAGCCATATTTTGAGGTTTGCAAAGGCTTCTGGGGAACAGAACCTGTTGAGAGCCCAACAAGTCACCCCATCTTTGATTCCCCTAGGTCTCTAGTTTTCAAAAATGCATCGGTTTGGTAGGTTTCCCTAGGTGGCGGCTGAGCTAGAGGCCAAAATCCACAGGTAGGCACTTTACATGAAACACCTCTGTTTTCTTTGAGAAAATGTGATGTGTCCACTTTGTGTTTTGGGGCATTTCCTGTCGCGGGCACTAGGCCTACCTGCACAAGTGATGCACCATTTTTATCGGGAAACTTGGGGGAACGCTGGGTGGAAGGAAATGTGTGGCTCCTCTCAGATTCCAGAACTTTCTGTCACCGAAATGTGAGGAAAAAGTGTTTTTTTAGTCACATTTTGAGGTTTGCAAAAGATTCTGGATAACAGAACCTGGTGAGAGCCCGACAAGTCACCCTATCTTGGATTCCCTTAGGTCTCTAGTTTAAAAAAATGCACAGGTTTGGTAGGTTTCCCTAGGTGGTGGCTGAGCTAGAGGCCAAAATCCACAGGTAGGCACTTTACAAGAAACACCTCGGTTTTCTTTGAGAAAATGTGATGTGTCCACTTTGTGTTTTGGGGCATTTCCTGTCGCGGGCACTAGGCCTACCTGCACAAGTGAGGCACCATTTTTATCGGGGAACTTGGGGGAACGCTGGGTGGAAGGAAATTTGTGGCTCCTCTCAGATTCCAGAACTTTCTGTCACCGAAATGTGAGGAAAAAGTGTTTTTTTAGTCACATTTTGAGGTTTGCAAAAGATTCTGGATAACAGAACCTGGTGAGAGCCCGACAAGTCACCCTATCTTGGATTCCCTTAGGTCTCTAGTTTAAAAAAATGCACAGGTTTGGTAGGTTTCCCTAGGTGGCGGCTGAGCTAGAGGCCAAAATCCACAGGTAGGCACTTTACAAGAAACACCTCGGTTTTCTTTGAGAAAATGTGATGTGTCCACTTTGTGTTTTGGGGCATTTCCTGTCGTGGGCACTAGGCCTACCCACACAAGTGAGGTACCATTTATATCGGGAGACTTGGGGGAACGGTGGGTGGAAGGAAATTTGTGGCTCCTCTATGATTCCAGAACTTTCTGTCACCGAAATGTGAGGAAAAAGTGTTTTTTTAGCCACATTTTGAGGTTTGCAAAGGATTCTGGGTAACAGAACCTGGTGAGAGCCCGACAAGTCACCCCATCTTGGATTCCCCTAGGTCTCTAGTTTTCAAAAATGCACCGGTTTGGTAGGTTTCCCTAGGTGGCGGCTGAGCTAGAGGCCAAAATTCACAGATAGACACTTTACAAAAAACACCTCTGTTTTTTTTGAGAAAATGTGATGTGTCCACTTTGTGTTTTGGGGCATTTCCTGTCGTGGGCACTAGGCCTACCCACACAAGTGAGGTACCATTTTTATCGGGAGACTTGGGGTAACGATGGGTGGAAGGAAATTTGTGGCTCCTCTCAGATTCCAGTACTTTCTGTCACCGAAATGTGAGGAAAAGGTGTTTTGTTAGCCACATTTTGAGGTTTGCAAAGGCTTCTGGGGAACAGAACCTGATGAGAGCCCAACAAGTCACCCCATCTTGGATTCCCCTAGGTCTCTAGTTTTAAAAAATGCACAGGTTTGGTAGGTTTCCCAAGGTGGCGGCTGAGCTAGAGGCCAAAATCCACAGGTAGGCACTTTACATGAAACACCTCTGTTTTCTTTGAGAAAATGTGATGTGTCCACTTTGTGTTTTGGGGCATTTCCTGTCGCGGGCACTAGGCCTACCTGCACAAGTGAGGCACCATTTTTATCGGGAAACTTGGGGGAACGCTGGGTGGAAGGAAATTTGTGGCTCCTCTCAGATTCCAGAACTTTCTGTCACCGAAATGTGAGGAAAAAGTGTTTTTTTAGTCACATTTTGAGGTTTGCAAAAGATTCCGGATAACAGAACCTGGTGAGAGCCCGACAAGTCACCCTATCTTGGATTCCCTTAGGTCTCTAGTTTTAAAAAATGCACAGGTTTGGTAGGTTTCCCTAGGTGGCGGCTGAGCTAGAGGCCAAAATCCACAGGTAGGCACTTTACAAGAAACACCTCTGTTTTCTTTGAGAAAATGTGATGTGTCCACTTTGTGTTTTGGGGCATTTCCTGTCGTGGGCACTAGGCCTACCCACACAAGTGAGGTACCATTTTTATCGGGAGACTTGGGGGAACGGTGGGTAGAAGGAAATTTGTGGCTCCTCTCAGATTCCAGAACTTTCTGTCACCGAAATGTGAGGAAAAAGTGTTTTTTTAGCCACATTTTGAGGTTTGCAAAGGATTCTGGGTAACAGAACCTGGTGAGAGCCCGACAAGTCACCCCATCTTAGATTCCCCTAGGTCTCTAGTTTTCAAAAATGCACTGGTTTGGTAGGTTTCCCTAGGTGGCGGCTGAGCTAGAGGCCAAAATCCACAGATAGACACTTTACAAAAAACACCTCTGTTTTCTTTGAGAAAATGTGATGTGTCCACTTTGTGTTTTGGGGCATTTCCTGTCGTGGGCACTGGGCCTACCCACACAAGTGAGGTACCATTTTTATCGGGAGACTTGGGGTAACGATGGGTGGAAGGAAATTTGTGGCTCCTCTCAGATTCCAGAACTTTCTGTCACCGAAATGTGAGGAAAAGGTGTTTTGTTAGCCACATTTTGAGGTTTGCAAAGGCTTCTGTGGAACAGAACCTGATGAGAGCCCAACAAGTCACCCCATCTTGGATTCCCCTAGGTCTCTAGTTTTAAAAAATGCACAGGTTTGGTAGGTTTCCCCAGGTGGCGGCTGAGCTAGAGGCCAAAATCCACAGGTAGGCACTTTACATGAAACACCTCTGTTTTCTTTGAGAAAATGTGATGTGTCCACTTTGTGTTTTGGGGCATTTCCTGTCGCGGGCACTAGGCCTACCTGCACAAGTGAGGCACCATTTTTATCGGGAAACTTGGAGGAACGCTGGGTGGAAGGAAATTTGTGGCTCCTCTCAGATTCCAGAACTCTCATTCACCGAAATGTGAGGAAAAAGTGTTTTTTTAGCCACAATTTGAGGTTTGCAAAGGATTCTGGGTAACAGAATCTGGTGAGAGCCCGACAAGTCACCCTATCTTGGATTCCCTTAGGTCTCTAGTTTTCAAAAATGCACCGGTTTGGTAGGTTTCCCTAGGTGGCGGCTGAGCTAGAGGCCAAAATCCACAGGTAGGCACTTTACAAAAAACACCTCTGTTTTCTTTGAGAAAATGTGATGTGTCCACTTTGTGTTTTGGCGCATTTCCTGTCGCGGGCACTAGGCCTAACCACACAAATGAGGTACCATTTTTTATCGGGAAAGTTGGGGTAACGCTGGGTGGAAGGAAATTTGTGGCTCTTCTCAGATTCCAGAACTTTCTGTCACCGAAATGTGAGGAAAAAGTGTTATTTTAGTCACATTTTGAGGATTGCAAAGGATTCTGGATAACAGAACCTGGTGAGAGCCCGACAAGTCACCTTATCTTGGATTCCCTTAGGTCTCTAGTTTTAAAAAATGCACGGGTTTGGTAAGTTTCCTTAGGTGGCGGCTGAGCTAGAAGCCAAAATCCACAGGTAGGCTCTTTACAAGAAACACCTCTGTTTTCTTTGAGACAATGTGATGTGTCCACTTTGTGTTTTGGGGCATTTCCTGTCACGGGAACTAGGCCTACCCTCACAAGTGAGGTACCATTTTTATCGGGAGACTTGGGGGAACTGTGGGTGGAAGGAAATTTGTGGCTCCTCTCAGATTCCAGAACTTTCTGTCACCGAAATGTTAGGAAAAGGTGTTTTGTTAGCCACATTTTGAGGTTTGCAAAGGATTCCGGGTAACAGAACCTGGTGAGAGCCCTACAAGTCACTCCACCTTGGATTCCCCTAGGTCTCTAGTTTTAAAAAATGCACCGGTTTGGTAGGTTTCCCTAGGTGGCGGCTGAGCTAGAGGCCAAAATCCACAGGTAGGCACTTTCCAAAAAACACCTCTGTTTTCTTTGGGAAAATGTGATGTGTCCACTTTGTGTTTTGGGGCATTTCCTGTCGCGGGCACTAGGCCTACCCACACAAGTGAGGAACCATTTTATCGGGAGACTTGGGGGAACGCTGGGTGTAAGGAAATTTGTGGCTCCTCTCAGATTCCAGAACTTTCTGTCACCGAAATGTGAGGAAAAAGTGTTTTTTTAGTCACATTTTGAGGTTTGCAAAAGATTCCGGATAACAGAACCTGGTGAGAGCCCGACAAGTCACCCTATCTTGGATTCCCTTAGGTCTCTAGTTTTAAAAAATGCACAAGTTTGGTAGGTTTCCCTAGGTGGCGGCTGAGCTAGAGGCCAAAATCCACAGGTAGGCACTTTACAAGAAACACCTCTGTTTTCTTTGAGAAAATGTGATGTGTCCACTTTGTGTTTTGGGGCATTTCCTGTCGTGGGCACTAGGCCTACCCGCACAAGTGAGGTACCATTTTTATCAGGAGACTTGGGGGAATGGTGGGTAGAAGGAAATTTGTGGCTCCTCTCAGATTCCAGAACTTTTTGTCACCGAAATGTGAGGAAAAAGTGTTTTTTTAGCCACATTTTGAGGTTTGCAAAGGATTCTGGGTAAGAGAACCTGGTGAGAGCCCGACAAGTCACCCCATCTTAGATTCCCCTAGGTCTCTAGTTTTAAAAAATGCACAGGTTTGGTAGGTTTCCCTAGGTGGCGGCTGAGATAGAGGCCAAAATCCACAGGTAGGCACTTTACAAGAAACACCTCTGTTTTCTTTGAGAAAATGTGATGTGTCCACTTTGTGTTTTGGGGCATTTCCTGTCGTGGGCACTAGGCCTACCCGCACAAGTGAGGTACCATTTTTATCGGGAGACTTGGGGGAACGGTGGGTAGAAGGAAATTTGTGGCTCCTCTCAGATTCCAGAACTTTCTGTCACCGAAATGTGAGGAAAAAGTGTTTTTTTAGTCACATTTTGAGGTTTGCAAAAGATTCTGGATAACAGAACCTGGTGAGAGCCCGACAAGTCACCCTATCTTGGATTCCCTTAGGTCTCTAGTTTAAAAAAATGCACAGGTTTGGTAGGTTTCCCTAGGTGGCGGCTGAGCTAGAGGCCAAAATCCACAGGTAGGCACTTTACAAGAAACACCTCGGTTTTCTTTGAGAAAATGGGATGTGTCCACTTTGTGTTTTGGGCCATTTCCTGTCGTGGCACTAAGCCTACCCACACAAGTGAGGTACCATTTATATCGGGAGACTTGGGGGAACGGTGGGTGGAAGGAAATTTGTGGCTCCTCTATGATTCCAGAACTTTCTGTCACCGAAATGTGAGGAAAAAGTGTTTTTTTAGCCACATTTTGAGGTTTGCAAAGGATTCTGGGTAACAGAACCTGGTGAGAGCCCGACAAGTCACCCCATCTTGGATTCCCCTAGGTCTCTAGTTTTCAAAAATGCACCGGTTTGGTAGGTTTACCTAGGTGGCGGCTGAGCTAGAGGCCAAAATCCACAGATAGACACTTTACAAAAAACACCTCTGTTTTCTTTGAGAAAATGTGATGTGTCCACTTTGTGTTTTGGGGCATTTCCTGTCGTGGGCACTAGGCCTACCCACACAAGTGAGGTACCATTTTTATCGGGAGACTTGGGGTAACGATGGGTGGAAGGAAATTTGTGGCTCCTCTCAGATTCCAGAACTTTCTGTCACCGAAAAGTGAGGAAAAGGTGTTTTGTTAGCCACATTTTGTGGTTTGCAAAGGCTTCTGGGGAACAGAACCTGATGAGAGCCCAACAAGTCACCCCATCTTGGATTCCCCTAGGTCTCTAGTTTTAAAAAATGCACAGGTTTGGTAGGTTTCCCAAGGTGGCGGCTGAGCTAGAGGCCAAAATCCACAGGTAGGCACTTTACATGAAACACCTCTGTTTTCTTTGAGAAAATGTGATGTGTCCACTTTGTGTTTTGGGGCATTTCCTGTCGCGGGCACTAGGCCTACCTGCACAAGTGAGGCACCATTTTTATCGGGAAACTTGGGGGAACGCTGGGTGGAAGGAAATTTGTGGCTCCTCTCAGATTCCAGAACTTTCTGTCACCGAAATGTGAGGAAAAAGTGTTTTTTTAGTCACATTTTGAGGTTTGCAAAAGATTCTGGATAACAGAACCTGGTGAGAGCCCGACAAGTCACCCTATCTTGGATTCCCTTAGGTCTCTAGTTTAAAAAAATGCACAGGTTTGGTAGGTTTCCCTAGGTGGCGGCTGAGCTAGAGGCCAAAATCCACAGGTAGGCACTTTACAAGAAACACCTCGGTTTTCTTTGAGAAAATGTGATGTGTCCACTTTGTGTTTTGGGGCATTTCCTGTCATGGGCACTAGGCCTACCCACACAAGTGAGGTACCATTTATATCGGGAGACTTGGGGGAACGGTGGGTGGAAGGAAATTTGTGTCTCCTCTATGATTCCAGAACTTTCTGTCACCGAAATGTGAGGAAAAAGTGTTTTTTTAGCCACATTTTGAGGTTTGCAAAGGATTCTGGGTAACAGAACCTGGTGAGAGCCCGACAAGTCACCCAATCTTGGATTCCCCTAGGTCTCTAGTTTTCAAAAATGCACCGGTTTGGTAGGTTTCCCTAGGTGGCGGCTGAGCTAGAGGCCAAAATTCACAGATAGACACTTTACAAAAAACACCTCTGTTTTCTTTGAGAAAATGTGATGTGTCCACTTTGTGTTTTGGGGCATTTCCTGTCGTGGGCACTAGGCCTACCCACACAAGTGAGGTACCATTTTTATCGGGAGACTTGGGGTAACGATGGGTGGAAGGAAATTTGTGGCTCCTCTCAGATTCCAGTACTTTCTGTCACCGAAATGTGAGGAAAAGGTGTTTTGTTAGCCACATTTTGAGGTTTGCAAAGGCTTCTGGGGAACAGAACCTGATGAGAGCCCAACAAGTCACCCCATCTTGGATTCCCCTAGGTCTCTAGTTTTAAAAAATGCACAGGTTTGGTAGGTTTCCCAAGGTGGCGGCTGAGCTAGAGGCCAAAATCCACAGGTAGGCACTTTACATGAAACACCTCTGTTTTCTTTGAGAAAATGTGATGTGTCCACTTTGGGTTTTGGGGCATTTCCTGTCGCGGGCACTAGGCCTACCTGCACAAGTGAGGCACCATTTTTATCGGGAAACTTGGGGGAACGCTGGGTGGAAGGAAATTTGTGGCTCCTCTCAGATTCCAGAACTTTCTGTCACCGAAATGTGAGGAAAAAGTGTTTTTTTAGTCACATTTTGAGGTTTGCAAAAGATTCCGGATAACAGAACCTGGTGAGAGCCCGACAAGTCACCCTATCTTGGATTCCCTTAGGTCTCTAGTTTTAAAAAATGCACAGGTTTGGTAGGTTTCCCTAGGTGGCGGCTGAGCTAGAGGCCAAAATCCACAGGTAGGCACTTTACAAGAAACACCTCTGTTTTCTTTGAGAAAATGTGATGTGTCCACTTTGTGTTTTGGGGCATTTCCTGTCGTGGGCACTAGGCCTACCCACACAAGTGAGGTACCATTTTTATCGGGAGACTTGGGGGAACGGTGGGTAGAAGGAAATTTGTGGCTCCTCTCAGATTCCAGAACTTTCTGTCACCGAAATGTGAGGAAAAAGTGTTTTTTTAGCCACATTTTGAGGTTTGCAAAGGATTCTGGGTAACAGAACCTGGTGAGAGCCCGACAAGTCACCCCATCTTAGATTCCCCTAGGTCTCTAGTTTTAAAAAATGCACAGGTTTGGTAGGTTTCCCTAGGTGGCGGCTGAGATAGAGGCCAAAATCCACAGGTAGGCACTTTACAAGAAACACCTCTGTTTTCTTTGAGAAAATGTGATGTGTCCACTTTGTGTTTTGGGGCATTTCCTGTTGCGGGCACTAGGCCTACCCACACAAGTGAGGTACCATTTTTATCGGGAGACTTGGGGGAACGGTGGGTGGAAGGAAATTTGTGGCTCCTCTCAGATTCCAGAACTCTCATTTACCGAAATGTGAGGAAAAAGTGTTTTTTTAGCCACATTTTGAGGTTTGCAAAGGATTCTGGGTGACAGAATCTGGTGAGAGCCCGACAAGTCACCCTATCTTGGATTCCCTTAGGTCTCTAGTTTTAAAAAATGCACTGGTTTGGTAGGTTTCCCTAGGTGGCGGCTGAGCTAGAGGCCAAAATCCACAGGTAGGCACTTTACAAAAAACACCTCTGTTTTCTTTGAGAAAATGTGATGTGTCCACTTTGTGTTTTTTGGGGCATTTCCTGTCGCGGGCACTAGGCCTACCCACACAAGTGAGGAACCATTTTATCGGGAGACTTGGGGGAACGCTGGGTGGAAGGAAATTTGTGGCTCCTCTCAGATTCCAGAACTCTCTGTCAACGAAATGTGAGGGAAGTGATTTTTTTTAACCACATTTTGAGGTTTGCAAAGGCTTCTGGGGAAGAGAACCTGATGAGAGCCCAAAAAGTCACCCCATCTTGGATTCCCCTAGGTCTCTAGTTTTCAAAAATGCACCGGTTTGGTAGGTTTCCCTAGGTGGCGGCTGAGCTAGAGGCCAAAATCCACAGGTAGGCACTTTACAAAAAACACCTCTGTTTTCTTTGAGAAAATGTGATGTGTCCACTTTGTGTTTTGGCGCATTTCCTGTCGCGGGCACTAGAACTACCCACACAAGTGAGGAACCATTTTATCTGGAGACTTGGGGGAATGCTGGGTGGAAGGAAATTTGTGGCTCCTCTCGGATTCCAGAACTCTCTGTCACCGAAATGTGAGGAAAAAGTGTTTTTTTAGCCACATTTTGAGGTTTGCAAAGGCTTCTGGGGAACAGAACCTGTTGAGAGCCCAACAAGTCACCCCATCTTTGATTCCCCTAGGTCTCTAGTTTTCAAAAATGCATCGGTTTGGTAGGTTTCCCTAGGTGGCGGCTGAGCTAGAGGCCAAAATCCACAGGTAGGCACTTTACATGAAACACCTCTGTTTTCTTTGAGAAAATGTGATGTGTCCACTTTGTGTTTTGGGGCATTTCCTGTCGCGGGCACTAGGCCTACCTGCACAAGTGATGCACCATTTTTATCGGGAAACTTGGGGGAACGCTGGGTGGAAGGAAATGTGTAGCTCCCCTCAGATTCCAGAACTTTCTGTCACCGAAATGTGAGGAAAAAGTGTTTTTTTAGTCACATTTTGAGGTTTGCAAAAGATTCTGGATAACAGAACCTGGTGAGAGCCCGACAAGTCACCCTATCTTGGATTCCCTTAGGTCTCTAGTTTAAAAAAATGCACAGGTTTGGTAGGTTTCCCTAGGTGGTGGCTGAGCTAGAGGCCAAAATCCACAGGTAGGCACTTTACAAGAAACACCGCGGTTTTCTTTGAGAAAATGTGATGTGTCCACTTTGTGTTTTGGGGCATTTCCTGTCGTGGGCACTAGGCCTACCCACACAAGTGAGGTACCATTTATATCGGGAGACTTGGGGGAACGGTGGGTGGAAGGAAATTTGTGGCTCCTCTCAGATTCCAGAACTTTCTGTCACCGAAAAGTGAGGAAAAAGTGTTTTTTTAGCTACATTTTGAGGTTTGCAAAGGATTCTGGGTAACAGAACCTGGTGAGAGCCCGACAAGTCACCCCATCTTGGATTCCCCTAGGTCTCTAGTTTTCAAAAATGCACTGGTTTGGTAGGTTTCCCTAGGTGGCGGCTGAGCTAGAGGCCAAAATCCACAGATAGACACTTTACAAAAAACACCTCTGTTTTCTTTGAGAAAATGTGATGTGTCCACTTTGTGTTTTGGGGCATTTCCTGTCGTGGGCACTAGGCCTACCCACACAAGTGAGGTACCATTTTTATCGGGAGACTTGGGGTAACGATGGGTGGAAGGAAATTTGTGGCTCCTCTCAGATTCCAGAACTTTCTGTCACCGAAATGTGAGGAAAAGGTGTTTTGTTAGCCACATTTTGAGGTTTGCAAATGCTTCTGGGGAACAGAACCTGATGAGAGCCCAACAAGTCACCCCATCTTGGATTCCCCTAGGTCTCTAGTTTTAAAAAATGCACAGGTTTGGTAGGTTTCCCCAGGTGGCGGCTGAGCTAGAGGCCAAAATCCACAGGTAGGCACTTTACATGAAACACCTCTGTTTTCTTTGAGAAAATGTGATGTGTCCACTTTGTGTTTTGGGGCATTTCCTGTCGCGGGCACTAGGCCTACCTGCACAAGTGAGGCACCATTTTTATCGGGAAACTTGGAGGAACAATGGGTGGAAGGAAATTTGTGGCTCCTCTCAGATTCCAGAACTTTCTGTCACCGAAATGTGAGGAAAAAGTGTTTTTTTAGTCACATTTTGAGGTTTGCAAAAGATTCCGGATAACAGAACCTGGTGAGAGCCCGACAAGTCACCCTATCTTGGATTCCCTTAGGTCTCTAGTTTTAAAAAATGCACAGGTTTGGTAGGTTTCCCTAGGTGGCGGCTGAGCTAGAGGCCAAAATCCACAGGTAGGCACTTTACAAGAAACACCTCTGTTTTCTTTGAGAAAATGTGATGTGTCCACTTTGTGTTTTGGGGCATTTCCTGTCGTGGGCACTAGGCCTACCCACACAAGTGAGGTACCATTTATATCGGGAGACTTGGGGGAACGGTGGGTGGAAGGAAATTTGTGGCTCCTCTATGATTCCAGAACTTTCTGTCACCGAAATGTGAGGAAAAAGTGTTTTTTTAGCCACATTTTGAGGTTTGCAAAGGATTCTGGGTAACAGAACCTGGTGAGAGCCCGACAAGTCACCCCATCTTGGATTCCCCTAGGTCTCTAGTTTTCAAAAATGCACCGGTTTGGTAGGTTTCCCTAGGTGGCGGCTGAGCTAGAGGCCAAAATTCACAGATAGACACTTTACAAAAAACACCTCTGTTTTCTTTGAGAAAATGTGATGTGTCCACTTTGTGTTTTGGGGCATTTCCTGTCGTGGGCACTAGGCCTACCCACACAAGTGAGGTACCATTTTTATCGGGAGACTTGGGGTAACGATGGGTGGAAGGAAATTTGTGGCTCCTCTCAGATTCCAGAACTTTCTGTCACCGAAAAGTGAGTAAAAGGTGTTTTGTTAGCCACATTTTGAGGTTTGCAAAGGCTTCTGGGGAACAGAACCTGATGAGAGCCCAACAAGTCACCCCATCTTGGATTCCCCTAGGTCTCTAGTTTTAAAAAATGCACAGGTTTGGTAGGTTTCCCAAGGTGGCGGCTGAGCTAGAGGCCAAAATCCACAGGTAGGCACTTTACATGAAACACCTCTGTTTTCTTTGAGAAAATGTGATGTTTCCACTTTGTGTTTTGGGGCATTTCCTGTCGCGGGCACTAGGCCTACCTGCACAAGTGAGGCACCATTTTTATCGGGAAACTTGGGGGAACGCTGGGTGGAAGGAAATTTGTGGCTCCTCTCAGATTCCAGAACTTTCTGTCACCGAAATGTGAGGAAAAAGTGTTTTTTTAGTCACATTTTGAGGTTTGCAAAAGATTCTGGATAACAGAACCTGGTGAGAGCCCGACAAGTCACCCTATCTTGGATTCCCTTAGGTCTCTAGTTTAAAAAAATGCACAGGTTTGGTAGGTTTCCCTAGGTGGCGGCTGAGCTAGAGGCCAAAATCCACAGGTAGGCACTTTACAAGAAACACCTCGGTTTTCTTTGAGAAAATGTGATGTGTCCACTTTGTGTTTTGGGGCATTTCCTGTCGTGGGCACTAGGCCTACCCACACAAGTGAGGTACCATTTATATCGGGAGACTTGGGGGAACGGTGGGTGGAAGGAAATTTGTGGCTCCTCTATGATTCCAGAACTTTCTGTCACCGAAATGTGAGGAAAAAGTGTTTTTTTAGCCACATTTTGAGGTTTGCAAAGGATTCTGGGTAACAGAACCTGGTGAGAGCCCGACAAGTCACCCCATCTTGGATTCCCCTAGGTCTCTAGTTTTCAAAAATGCACCGGTTTGGTAGGTTTCCCTAGGTGGCGGCTGAGCTAGAGGCCAAAATTCACAGATAGACACTTTACAAAAAACACCTCTGTTTTCTTTGAGAAAATGTGATGTGTCCACTTTGTGTTTTGGGGTATTTCCTGTCGTGGGCACTAAGCCTACCCACACAAGTGAGGTACCATTTTTATCGGGAGACTTGGGGTAACGATGGGTGGAAGGAAATTTGTGGCTCTTCTCAGATTCCAGAACTTTCTGTCACCGAAATGTGAGGAAAAAGTGTTATTTTAGTCACATTTTGAGGATTGCAAAGGATTCTGGATAACAGAACCTGGTGAGAGCCCGACAAGTCACCTTATCTTGGATTCCCTTAGGTCTCTAGTTTTAAAAAATGCACGGGTTTGGTAAGTTTCCTTAGGTGGCGGCTGAGCTAGAAGCCAAAATCCACAGGTAGGCTCTTTACAAGAAACACCTCTGTTTTCTTTGAGACAATGTGATGTGTCCACTTTGTGTTTTGGGGCATTTCCTGTCACGGGAACTAGGCCTACCCTCACAAGTGAGGTACCATTTTTATCGGGAGACTTGGGGGAACTGTGGGTGGAAGGAAATTTGTGGCTCCTCTCAGATTCCAGAACTTTCTGTCACCGAAATGTTAGGAAAAGGTGTTTTGTTAGCCACATTTTGAGGTTTGCAAAGGATTCCGGGTAACAGAACCTGGTGAGAGCCCTACAAGTCACTCCACCTTGGATTCCCCTAGGTCTCTAGTTTTAAAAAATGCACCGGTTTGGTAGGTTTCCCTAGGTGGCGGCTGAGCTAGAGGCCAAAATCCACAGGTAGGCACTTTCCAAAAAACACCTCTGTTTTCTTTGGGAAAATGTGATGTGTCCACTTTGTGTTTTGGGGCATTTCCTGTCGCGGGCACTAGGCCTACCCACACAAGTGAGGAACCATTTTATCGGGAGACTTGGGGGAACGCTGGGTGTAAGGAAATTTGTGGCTCCTCTCAGATTCCAGAACTTTCTGTCACCGAAATGTGAGGAAAAAGTGTTTTTTTAGTCACATTTTGAGGTTTGCAAAAGATTCCGGATAACAGAACCTGGTGAGAGCCCGACAAGTCACCCTATCTTGGATTCCCTTAGGTCTCTAGTTTTAAAAAATGCACAGGTTTGGTAGGTTTCCCTAGGTGGCGGCTGAGCTAGAGGCCAAAATCCACAGGTAGGCCCTTTACAAGAAACACCTCTGTTTTCTTTGAGAAAATGTGATGTGTCCACTTTGTGTTTTGGGGCATTTCCTGTCGTGGGCACTAGGCCTACCCGCACAAGTGAGGTACCATTTTTATCAGGAGACTTGGGGGAATGGTGGGTAGAAGGAAATTTGTGGCTCCTCTCAGATTCCAGAACTTTTTGTCACCGAAATGTGAGGAAAAAGTGTTTTTTTAGCCACATTTTGAGGTTTGCAAAGGATTCTGGGTAAGAGAACCTGGTGAGAGCCCGACAAGTCACCCCATCTTAGATTCCCCTAGGTCTCTAGTTTTAAAAAATGCACAGGTTTGGTAGGTTTCCCTAGGTGGCGGCTGAGATAGAGGCCAAAATCCACAGGTAGGCACTTTACAAGAAACACCTCTGTTTTCTTTGAGAAAATGTGATGTGTCCACTTTGTGTTTTGGGGCATTTCCTGTCGTGGGCACTAGGCCTACCCGCACAAGTGAGGTACCATTTTTATCGGGAGACTTGGGGGAACGGTGGGTAGAAGGAAATTTGTGGCTCCTCTCAGATTCCAGAACTTTCTGTCACCGAAATGTGAGGAAAAAGTGTTTTTTTAGTCACATTTTGAGGTTTGCAAAAGATTCTGGATAACAGAACCTGGTGAGAGCCCGACAAGTCACCCTATCTTGGATTCCCTTAGGTCTCTAGTTTAAAAAAATGCACAGGTTTGGTAGGTTTCCCTAGGTGGCGGCTGAGCTAGAGGCCAAAATCCACAGGTAGGCACTTTACAAGAAACACCTCGGTTTTCTTTGAGAAAATGGGATGTGTCCACTTTGTGTTTTGGGCCATTTCCTGTCGTGGCACTAAGCCTACCCACACAAGTGAGGTACCATTTATATCGGGAGACTTGGGGGAACGGTGGGTGGAAGGAAATTTGTGGCTCCTCTATGATTCCAGAACTTTCTGTCACCGAAATGTGAGGAAAAAGTGTTTTTTTAGCCACATTTTGAGGTTTGCAAAGGATTCTGGGTAACAGAACCTGGTGAGAGCCCGACAAGTCACCCCATCTTGGATTCCCCTAGGTCTCTAGTTTTCAAAAATGCACCGGTTTGGTAGGTTTACCTAGGTGGCGGCTGAGCTAGAGGCCAAAATCCACAGATAGACACTTTACAAAAAACACCTCTGTTTTCTTTGAGAAAATGTGATGTGTCCACTTTGTGTTTTGGGGCATTTCCTGTCGTGGGCACTAGGCCTACCCACACAAGTGAGGTACCATTTTTATCGGGAGACTTGGGGTAACGATGGGTGGAAGGAAATTTGTGGCTCCTCTCAGATTCCAGAACTTTCTGTCACCGAAAAGTGAGGAAAAGGTGTTTTGTTAGCCACATTTTGTGGTTTGCAAAGGCTTCTGGGGAACAGAACCTGATGAGAGCCCAACAAGTCACCCCATCTTGGATTCCCCTAGGTCTCTAGTTTTAAAAAATGCACAGGTTTGGTAGGTTTCCCAAGGTGGCGGCTGAGCTAGAGGCCAAAATCCACAGGTAGGCACTTTACATGAAACACCTCTGTTTTCTTTGAGAAAATGTGATGTGTCCACTTTGTGTTTTGGGGCATTTCCTGTCGCGGGCACTAGGCCTACCTGCACAAGTGAGGCACCATTTTTATCGGGAAACTTGGGGGAACGCTGGGTGGAAGGAAATTTGTGGCTCCTCTCAGATTCCAGAACTTTCTGTCACCGAAATGTGAGGAAAAAGTGTTTTTTTAGTCACATTTTGAGGTTTGCAAAAGATTCTGGATAACAGAACCTGGTGAGAGCCCGACAAGTCACCCTATCTTGGATTCCCTTAGGTCTCTAGTTTAAAAAAATGCACAGGTTTGGTAGGTTTCCCTAGGTGGCGGCTGAGCTAGAGGCCAAAATCCACAGGTAGGCACTTTACAAGAAACACCTCGGTTTTCTTTGAGAAAATGTGATGTGTCCACTTTGTGTTTTGGGGCATTTCCTGTCATGGGCACTAGGCCTACCCACACAAGTGAGGTACCATTTATATCGGGAGACTTGGGGGAACGGTGGGTGGAAGGAAATTTGTGTCTCCTCTATGATTCCAGAACTTTCTGTCACCGAAATGTGAGGAAAAAGTGTTTTTTTAGCCACATTTTGAGGTTTGCAAAGGATTCTGGGTAACAGAACCTGGTGAGAGCCCGACAAGTCACCCCATCTTGGATTCCCCTAGGTCTCTAGTTTTCAAAAATGCACCGGTTTGGTAGGTTTCCCTAGGTGGCGGCTGAGCTAGAGGCCAAAATTCACAGATAGACACTTTACAAAAAACACCTCTGTTTTCTTTGAGAAAATGTGATGTGTCCACTTTGTGTTTTGGGGCATTTCCTGTCGTGGGCACTAGGCCTACCCACACAAGTGAGGTACCATTTTTATCGGGAGACTTGGGGTAACGATGGGTGGAAGGAAATTTGTGGCTCCTCTCAGATTCCAGTACTTTCTGTCACCGAAATGTGAGGAAAAGGTGTTTTGTTAGCCACATTTTGAGGTTTGCAAAGGCTTCTGGGGAACAGAACCTGATGAGAGCCCAACAAGTCACCCCATCTTGGATTCCCCTAGGTCTCTAGTTTTAAAAAATGCACAGGTTTGGTAGGTTTCCCAAGGTGGCGGCTGAGCTAGAGGCCAAAATCCACAGGTAGGCACTTTACATGAAACACCTCTGTTTTCTTTGAGAAAATGTGATGTGTCCACTTTGGGTTTTGGGGCATTTCCTGTCGCGGGCACTAGGCCTACCTGCACAAGTGAGGCACCATTTTTATCGGGAAACTTGGGGGAACGCTGGGTGGAAGGAAATTTGTGGCTCCTCTCAGATTCCAGAACTTTCTGTCACCGAAATGTGAGGAAAAAGTGTTTTTTTAGTCACATTTTGAGGTTTGCAAAAGATTCCGGATAACAGAACCTGGTGAGAGCCCGACAAGTCACCCTATCTTGGATTCCCTTAGGTCTCTAGTTTTAAAAAATGCACAGGTTTGGTAGGTTTCCCTAGGTGGCGGCTGAGCTAGAGGCCAAAATCCACAGGTAGGCACTTTACAAGAAACACCTCTGTTTTCTTTGAGAAAATGTGATGTGTCCACTTTGTGTTTTGGGGCATTTCCTGTCGTGGGCACTAGGCCTACCCACACAAGTGAGGTACCATTTTTATCGGGAGACTTGGGGGAACGGTGGGTAGAAGGAAATTTGTGGCTCCTCTCAGATTCCAGAACTTTCTGTCACCGAAATGTGAGGAAAAAGTGTTTTTTTAGCCACATTTTGAGGTTTGCAAAGGATTCTGGGTAACAGAACCTGGTGAGAGCCCGACAAGTCACCCCATCTTAGATTCCCCTAGGTCTCTAGTTTTAAAAAATGCACAGGTTTGGTAAGTTTCCCTAGGTGGCGGCTGAGATAGAGGCCAAAATCCACAGGTAGGCACTTTACAAGAAACACCTCTGTTTTCTTTGAGAAAATGTGATGTGTCCACTTTGTGTTTTGGGGCATTTCCTGTTGCGGGCACTAGGCCTACCCACACAAGTGAGGTACCATTTTTATCGGGAGACTTGGGGGAACGGTGGGTGGAAGGAAATTTGTGGCTCCTCTCAGATTCCAGAACTCTCATTTACCGAAATGTGAGGAAAAAGTGTTTTTTTAGCCACATTTTGAGGTTTGCAAAGGATTCTGGGTGACAGAATCTGGTGAGAGCCCGACAAGTCACCCTATCTTGGATTCCCTTAGGTCTCTAGTTTTAAAAAATGCACTGGTTTGGTAGGTTTCCCTAGGTGGCGGCTGAGCTAGAGGCCAAAATCCACAGGTAGGCACTTTACAAAAAACACCTCTGTTTTCTTTGAGAAAATGTGATGTGTCCACTTTGTGTTTTTTGGGGCATTTCCTGTCGCGGGCACTAGGCCTACCCACACAAGTGAGGAACCATTTTATCGGGAGACTTGGGGGAACGCTGGGTGGAAGGAAATTTGTGGCTCCTCTCAGATTCCAGAACTCTCTGTCAACGAAATGTGAGGGAAGTGATTTTTTTTAACCACATTTTGAGGTTTGCAAAGGCTTCTGGGGAAGAGAACCTGATGAGAGCCCAAAAAGTCACCCCATCTTGGATTCCCCTAGGTCTCTAGTTTTCAAAAATGCACCGGTTTGGTAGGTTTCCCTAGGTGGCGGCTGAGCTAGAGGCCAAAATCCACAGGTAGGCACTTTACAAAAAACACCTCTGTTTTCTTTGAGAAAATGTGATGTGTCCACTTTGTGTTTTGGCGCATTTCCTGTCGCGGGCACTAGAACTACCCACACAAGTGAGGAACCATTTTATCTGGAGACTTGGGGGAATGCTGGGTGGAAGGAAATTTGTGGCTCCTCTCGGATTCCAGAACTCTCTGTCACCGAAATGTGAGGAAAAAGTGTTTTTTTAGCCACATTTTGAGGTTTGCAAAGGCTTCTGGGGAACAGAACCTGTTGAGAGCCCAACAAGTCACCCCATCTTTGATTCCCCTAGGTCTCTAGTTTTCAAAAATGCATCGGTTTGGTAGGTTTCCCTAGGTGGCGGCTGAGCTAGAGGCCAAAATCCACAGGTAGGCACTTTACATGAAACACCTCTGTTTTCTTTGAGAAAATGTGATGTGTCCACTTTGTGTTTTGGGGCATTTCCTGTCGCGGGCACTAGGCCTACCTGCACAAGTGATGCACCATTTTTATCGGGAAACTTGGGGGAACGCTGGGTGGAAGGAAATGTGTAGCTCCCCTCAGATTCCAGAACTTTCTGTCACCGAAATGTGAGGAAAAAGTGTTTTTTTAGTCACATTTTGAGGTTTGCAAAAGATTCTGGATAACAGAACCTGGTGAGAGCCCGACAAGTCACCCTATCTTGGATTCCCTTAGGTCTCTAGTTTAAAAAAATGCACAGGTTTGGTAGGTTTCCCTAGGTGGTGGCTGAGCTAGAGGCCAAAATCCACAGGTAGGCACTTTACAAGAAACACCTCGGTTTTCTTTGAGAAAATGTGATGTGTCCACTTTGTGTTTTGGGGCATTTCCTGTCGTGGGCACTAGGCCTACCCACACAAGTGAGGTACCATTTATATCGGGAGACTTGGGGGAACGGTGGGTGGAAGGAAATTTGTGGCTCCTCTCAGATTCCAGAACTTTCTGTCACCGAAAAGTGAGGAAAAAGTGTTTTTTTAGCTACATTTTGAGGTTTGCAAAGGATTCTGGGTAACAGAACCTGGTGAGAGCCCGACAAGTCACCCCATCTTGGATTCCCCTAGGTCTCTAGTTTTCAAAAATGCACTGGTTTGGTAGGTTTCCCTAGGTGGCGGCTGAGCTAGAGGCCAAAATCCACAGATAGACACTTTACAAAAAACACCTCTGTTTTCTTTGAGAAAATGTGATGTGTCCACTTTGTGTTTTGGGGCATTTCCTGTCGTGGGCACTAGGCCTACCCACACAAGTGAGGTACCATTTTTATCGGGAGACTTGGGGTAACGATGGGTGGAAGGAAATTTGTGGCTCCTCTCAGATTCCAGAACTTTCTGTCACCGAAATGTGAGGAAAAGGTGTTTTGTTAGCCACATTTTGAGGTTTGCAAATGCTTCTGGGGAACAGAACCTGATGAGAGCCCAACAAGTCACCCCATCTTGGATTCCCCTAGGTCTCTAGTTTTAAAAAATGCACAGGTTTGGTAGGTTTCCCCAGGTGGCGGCTGAGCTAGAGGCCAAAATCCACAGGTAGGCACTTTACATGAAACACCTCTGTTTTCTTTGAGAAAATGTGATGTGTCCACTTTGTGTTTTGGGGCATTTCCTGTCGCGGGCACTAGGCCTACCTGCACAAGTGAGGCACCATTTTTATCGGGAAACTTGGAGGAACAATGGGTGGAAGGAAATTTGTGGCTCCTCTCAGATTCCAGAACTTTCTGTCACCGAAATGTGAGGAAAAAGTGTTTTTTTAGTCACATTTTGAGGTTTGCAAAAGATTCCGGATAACAGAACCTGGTGAGAGCCCGACAAGTCACCCTATCTTGGATTCCCTTAGGTCTCTAGTTTTAAAAAATGCACAGGTTTGGTAGGTTTCCCTAGGTGGCGGCTGAGCTAGAGGCCAAAATCCACAGGTAGGCACTTTACAAGAAACACCTCTGTTTTCTTTGAGAAAATGTGATGTGTCCACTTTGTGTTTTGGGGCATTTCCTGTCGTGGGCACTAGGCCTACCCACACAAGTGAGGTACCATTTATATCGGGAGACTTGGGGGAACGGTGGGTGGAAGGAAATTTGTGGCTCCTCTATGATTCCAGAACTTTCTGTCACCGAAATGTGAGGAAAAAGTGTTTTTTTAGCCACATTTTGAGGTTTGCAAAGGATTCTGGGTAACAGAACCTGGTGAGAGCCCGACAAGTCACCCCATCTTGGATTCCCCTAGGTCTCTAGTTTTCAAAAATGCACCGGTTTGGTAGGTTTCCCTAGGTGGCGGCTGAGCTAGAGGCCAAAATTCACAGATAGACACTTTACAAAAAACACCTCTGTTTTCTTTGAGAAAATGTGATGTGTCCACTTTGTGTTTTGGGGCATTTCCTGTCGTGGGCACTAGGCCTACCCACACAAGTGAGGTACCATTTTTATCGGGAGACTTGGGGTAACGATGGGTGGAAGGAAATTTGTGGCTCCTCTCAGATTCCAGAACTTTCTGTCACCGAAAAGTGAGTAAAAGGTGTTTTGTTAGCCACATTTTGAGGTTTGCAAAGGCTTCTGGGGAACAGAACCTGATGAGAGCCCAACAAGTCACCCCATCTTGGATTCCCCTAGGTCTCTAGTTTTAAAAAATGCACAGGTTTGGTAGGTTTCCCAAGGTGGCGGCTGAGCTAGAGGCCAAAATCCACAGGTAGGCACTTTACATGAAACACCTCTGTTTTCTTTGAGAAAATGTGATGTGTCCACTTTGTGTTTTGGGGCATTTCCTGTCGCGGGCACTAGGCCTACCTGCACAAGTGAGGCACCATTTTTATCGGGAAACTTGGGGGAACGCTGGGTGGAAGGAAATTTGTGGCTCCTCTCAGATTCCAGAACTTTCTGTCACCGAAATGTGAGGAAAAAGTGTTTTTTTAGTCACATTTTGAGGTTTGCAAAAGATTCTGGATAACAGAACCTGGTGAGAGCCCGACAAGTCACCCTATCTTGGATTCCCTTAGGTCTCTAGTTTAAAAAAATGCACAGGTTTGGTAGGTTTCCCTAGGTGGCGGCTGAGCTAGAGGCCAAAATCCACAGGTAGGCACTTTACAAGAAACACCTCTGTTTTCTTTGAGAAAATGTGATGTGTCCACTTTGTGTTTTGGGGCATTTCCTGTCGTGGGCACTAGGCCTACCCACACAAGTGAGGTACCATTTATATCGGGAGACTTGGGGGAACGGTGGGTGGAAGGAAATTTGTGGCTCCTCTATGATTCCAGAACTTTCTGTCACCGAAATGTGAGGAAAAAGTGTTTTTTTAGCCACATTTTGAGGTTTGCAAAGGATTCTGGGTAACAGAACCTGGTGAGAGCCCGACAAGTCACCCCATCTTGGATTCCCCTAGGTCTCTAGTTTTCAAAAATGCACCGGTTTGGTAGGTTTCCCTAGGTGGCGGCTGAGCTAGAGGCCAAAATTCACAGATAGACACTTTACAAAAAACACCTCTGTTTTCTTTGAGAAAATGTGATGTGTCCACTTTGTGTTTTGGGGTATTTCCTGTCGTGGGCACTAAGCCTACCCACACAAGTGAGGTACCATTTTTATCGGGAGACTTGGGGTAACGATGGGTGGAAGGAAATTTGTGGCTCCTCTCAGATTCCAGAACTTTCTGTCACCGAAATGTGAGGAAAAGGTGTTTTGTTAGCCACATTTTGAGGTTTGCAAAGGCTTCTGGGGAACAGAACCTGATGAGAGCCCAACAAGTCACCCCATCTTGGATTCCCCTAGGTCTCTAGCTTTAAAAAATGCACAGGTTTGGTAGGTTTCCCCAGGTGGCGGCTGAGCTAGAGGCCAAAATCCACAGGTAGGCACTTTACATGAAACACCTCTGTTTTCTTTGAGAAAATGTGATGTGTCCACTTTGTGTTTTGGGGCATTTCCTGTCGCGGGCACTAGGCCTACCTGCACAAGTGAGGCACCATTTTTATCGGGAAACTTGGAGGAACGCTGGGTGGAAGGAAATTTGTGGCTCCTCTCAGATTCCAGAACTTTCTGTCACCGAAATGTGAGGAAAAAGTGTTTTTTAAGTCACATTTTGAGGTTTGCAAAAGATTCCGGATAACAGAACCTGGTGAGAGCCCGACAAGTCACCCTATCTTGGATTCCCTTAGGTCTCTAGTTTTAAAAAATGCACAGGTTTGGTAGGTTTCCCTAGGTGGCGGGTGAGCTAGAGGCCAAAATGCACAGATAGACACTTTACAAAAAACACCTCTGTTTTCTTTGAGAAAATGTGATGTGTCCACTTTGTGTTTTGGGGCATTTCCTGTCGCGGGCACTAGGCCTACCCACACAAGTGAGGAACTATTTTATCGGGAGACTTGGGGGAACGCTGGGTGGAAGGAAATTTGTGGCTCCTCTCAGATTCCAGAACTCTCATTCACCGAAATGTGAGGAAAAAGTGTTTTTGTAGCCACAATTTGAGGTTTGCAAAGGATTCTGGGTAACAGAATCTGGTGAGAGCCCGACAAGTCACCCTATCTTGGATTCCCTTAGGTCTCTAGTTTTCAAAAATGCACCGGTTTGGTAGGTTTCCCTAGGTGGCGGCTGAGCTAGAGGCCAAAATCCACAGGTAGGCACTTTACAAAAAACACCTCTGTTTTCTTTGAGAAAATGTGATGTGTCCACTTTGTGTTTTGGCGCATTTCCTGTCGCGGGCACTAGGCCTAACCACACAAATGAGGTACCATTTTTTATCGGGAAAGTTGGGGTAACGCTGGGTGGAAGGAAATTTGTGGCTCTTCTCAGATTCCAGAACTTTCTGTCACCGAAATGTGAGGAAAAAGTGTTATTTTAGTCACATTTTGAGGATTGCAAAGGATTCTGGATAACAGAACCTGGTGAGAGCCCGACAAGTCACCTTATCTTGGATTCCCTTAGGTCTCTAGTTTTAAAAAATGCACAGGTTTGGTAAGTTTCCTTAGGTGGCGGCTGAGCTAGAAGCCAAAATCCACAGGTAGGCTCTTTACAAGAAACACCTCTGTTTTCTTTGAGACAATGTGATGTGTCCACTTTGTGTTTTGGGGCATTTCCTGTCACGGGAACTAGGCCTACCCTCACAAGTGAGGTACCATTTTTATCGGGAGACTTGGGGGAACTGTGGGTGGAAGGAAATTTGTGGCTCCTCTCAGATTCCAGAACTTTCTGTCACCGAAATGTGAGGAAAAGGTGTTTTGTTAGCCACATTTTGAGGTTTGCAAAGGATTCCGGGTAACAGAACCTGGTGAGAGCCCTACAAGTCACTCCACCTTGGATTCCCCTAGGTCTCTAGTTTTAAAAAATGCACCGGTTTGGTAGGTTTCCCTAGGTGGCGGCTGAGCTAGAGGCCAAAATCCACAGGTAGGCACTTTCCAAAAAACACCTCTGTTTTCTTTGAGAAAATGTGATGTGTCCACTTTGTGTTTTGGGGCATTTCCTGTCGCGGGCACTAGGCCTACCCACACAAGTGAGGAACCATTTTATCGGGAGACTTGGGGGAACGCTGGGTGTAAGGAAATTTGTGGCTCCTCTCAGATTCCAGAACTCTCTGTCACCGAAATGTGAGGAAAAAGTGTTTTTTTAGTCACATTTTGAGGTTTGCAAAAGATTCCGGATAACAGAACCTGGTGAGAGCCCGACAAGTCACCCTATCTTGGATTCCCTTAGGTCTCTAGTTTTAAAAAATGCACAGGTTTGGTAGGTTTCCCTAGGTGGCGGCTGAGCTAGAGGCCAAAATCCACAGGTAGGCACTTTACAAGAAACACCTCTGTTTTCTTTGAGAAAATGTGATGTGTCCACTTTGTGTTTTGGGGCATTTCCTGTCGTGGGCACTAGGCCTACCCGCACAAGTGAGGTACCATTTTTATCGGGAGACTTGGGGGAATGGTGGGTAGAAGGAAATTTGTGGCTCCTCTCAGATTCCAGAACTTTCTGTCACCGAAATGTGAGGAAAAAGTGTTTTTTTAGCCACATTTTGAGGTTTGCAAAGGATTCTGGGTAAGAGAACCTGGTGAGAGCCCGACAAGTCACCCCATCTTAGATTCCCCTAGGTCTCTAGTTTTAAAAAATGCACAGGTTTGGTAGGTTTCCCTAGGTGGCGGCTGAGATAGAGGCCAAAATCCACAGGTAGGCACTTTACAAGAAACACCTCTGTTTTCTTTGAGAAAATGTGATGTGTCCACTTTGTGTTGTGGGGCATTTCCTGTCGTGGGCACTAGGCCTACCCGCACAAGTGAGGTACCATTTTTATCGGGAGACTTGGGGGAACGGTGGGTAGAAGGAAATTTGTGGCTCCTCTCAGATTCCAGAACTTTCTGTCACCGAAATGTGAGGAAAAAGTGTTTTTTTAGTCACATTTTGAGGTTTGCAAAAGATTCTGGATAACAGAACCTGGTGAGAGCCCGACAAGTCACCCTATCTTGGATTCCCTTCGGTCTCTAGTTTAAAAAAATGCACAGGTTTGGTAGGTTTCCCTAGGTGGCGGCTGAGCTAGAGGCCAAAATCCACAGGTAGGCACTTTACAAGAAACACCTTGGTTTTCTTTGAGAAAATGTGATGTGTCCACTTTGTGTTTTGGGCCATTTCCTGTCGTGGCACTAGCCTACCCACACAAGTGAGGTACCATTTATATCGGGAGACTTGGGGGAACGGTGGGTGGAAGGAAATTTGTGGCTCCTCTATGATTCCAGAACTTTCTGTCTCCGAAATGTGAGGAAAAAGTGTTTTTTTAGCCACATTTTGAGGTTTGCAATGGATTCTGGGTAACAGAACCTGGTGAGAGCCCGACAAGTCACCCCATCTTGGATTCCCCTAGGTCTCTAGTTTTCAAAAATGCACCGGTTTGGTAGGTTTCCCTAGGTGGCGGCTGAGCTAGAGGCCAAAATTCACAGATAGACACTTTACAAAAAACACCTCTGTTTTCTTTGAGAAAATGTGATGTGTCCACTTTGTGTTTTGGGGCATTTCCTGTCGTGGGCACTAGGCCTACCCACACAAGTGAGGTACCATTTTTATCGGGAGACTTGGGGTAACGATGGGTGGAAGGAAATTTGTGGCTCCTCTCAGATTCCAGAACTTTCTGTCACCGAAATGTGAGGAAAAGGTGTTTTGTTAGCCACATTTTGAGGTTTGCAAAGGCTTCTGGGGAACAGAACCTGATGAGAGCCCAACAAGTCACCCCATCTTGGATTCCCCTAGGTCTCTAGTTTTAAAAAATGCACAGGTTTGGTAGGTTTCCCAAGGTGGCGGCTGAGCTAGAGGCCAAAATCCACAGGTAGGCACTTTACATGAAACACCTCTGTTTTCTTTGAGAAAATGTGATGTGTCCACTTTGTGTTTTGGGGCATTTCCTGTCGCGGGCACTAGGCCTACCTGCACAAGTGAGGCACCATTTTTATCGGGAAACTTGGGGGAACGCTGGGTGGAAGGAAATTTGTGGCTCCTCTCAGATTCCAGAACTTTCTGTCACCGAAATGTGAGGAAAAAGTGTTTTTTTAGTCACATTTTGAGGTTTGCAAAAGATTCCGGATAACAGAACCTGGTGAGAGCCCGACAAGTCACCCTATCTTGGATTCCCTTAGGTCTCTAGTTTTAAAAAATGCACAGGTTTGGTAGGTTTCCCTAGGTGGCGGCTGAGCTAGAGGCCAAAATCCACAGGTAGGCACTTTACAAGAAACACCTCTGTTTTCTTTGAGAAAATGTGATGTGTCCACTTTGTGTTTTGGGGCATTTCCTGTCGTGGGCACTAGGCCTACCCACACAAGTGAGGTACCATTTTTATCGGGAGACTTGGGGGAACGGTGGGTAGAAGGAAATTAGTGGCTCCTCTCAGATTCCAGAACTTTCTGTCACCGAAATGTGAGGAAAAAGTGTTTTTTTAGCCACATTTTGAGGTTTGCAAAGGATTCTGGGTAACAGAACCTGGTGAGAGCCCGACAAGTCACCCCATCTTAGATTCCCCTAGGTCTCTAGTTTTAAAAAATGCACAGGTTTGGTAGGTTTCCCTAGGTGGCGGCTGAGATAGAGGCCAAAATCCACAGGTAGGCACTTTACAAGAAACACCTCTGTTTTCTTTGAGAAAATGTGATGTGTCCACTTTGTGTTTTGGGGCATTTCCTGTTGCGGGCACTAGGCCTACCCACACAAGTGAGGTACCATATTTATCGGGAGACTTGGGGGAACGGTGGGTGGAAGGAAATTTGTGGCTCCTCTCAGATTCCAGAACTCTCATTTACCGAAATGTGAGGAAAAAGTGTTTTTTTAGCCACATTTTGAGGTTTGCAAAGGATTCTGGGTGACAGAATCTGGTGAGAGCCCGACAAGTCACCCTATCTTGGATTCCCTTAGGTCTCTAGTTTTCAAAAATGCACTGGTTTGGTAGGTTTCCCTAGGTGGCGGCTGAGCTAGAGTCCAAAATCCACAGGTAGGCACTTTACAAAAAACACCTCTGTTTTCTTTGAGAAAATGTGATGTGTCCACTTTGTGTTTTTTGGGGCATTTCCTGTCGCGGGCACTAGGCCTACCCACACAAGTGAGGAACCATTTTATCGGGAGACTTGGGGGAACGCTGGGTGGAAGGAAATTTGTGGCTCCTCTCAGATTCCAGAACTCTCTGTCAACGAAATGTGAGGGAAGTGATTTTTTTTAACCACATTTTGAGGTTTGCAAAGGCTTCTGGGGAAGAGAACCTGATGAGAGCCCAAAAAGTCACCCCATCTTGGATTCCCCTAGGTCTCTAGTTTTCAAAAATGCACCGGTTCGGTAGGTTTCCCTAGGTGGCGGCTGAGCTAGAGGCCAAAATCCACAGGTAGGCACTTTACAAAAAACACCTCTGTTTTCTTTGAGAAAATGTGATGTGTCCACTTTGTGTTTTGGCGCATTTCCTGTCGCGGGCACTAGAACTACCCACACAAGTGAGGAACCATTTTATCTGGAGACTTGGGGGAATGCTGGGTGGAAGGAAATTTGTGGCTCCTTTCGGATTCCAGAACTCTCTGTCACCGAAATGTGAGGAAAAAGTGTTTTTTTAGCCACATTTTGAGGTTTGCAAAGGCTTCTGGGGAACAGAACCTGTTGAGAGCCCAACAAGTCACCCCATCTTTGATTCCCCTAGGTCTCTAGTTTTCAAAAATGCACCGGTTTGGTAGGTTTCCCTAGGTGGCGGCTGAGCTAGAGGCCAAAATCCACAGGTAGGCACTTTACATGAAACACCTCTGTTTTCTTTGAGAAAATGTGATGTGTCCACTTTGTGTTTTGGGGCATTTCCTGTCGCGGGCACTAGGCCTACCTGCACAAGTGATGCACCATTTTTATCGGGAAACTTGGGGGAACGCTGGGTGGAAGGAAATGTGTGGCTTCTCTCAGATTCCAGAACTTTCTGTCACCGAAATGTGAGGAAAAAGTGTTTTTTTAGTCACATTTTGAGGTTTGCAAAAGATTCTGGATAACAGAACCTGGTGAGAGCCCGACAAGTCACCCTATCTTGGATTCCCTTAGGTCTCTAGTTTAAAAAAATGCACAGGTTTGGTAGGTTTCCCTAGGTGGTGGCTGAGCTAGAGGCCAAAATCCACAGGTAGGCACTTAACAAGAAACACCTCGGTTTTCTTTGAGAAAATGTGATGTGTCCACTTTGTGTTTTGGGGCATTTCATGTCGTGGGCACTAGGCCTACCCACACAAGTGAGGTACCATTTATATCGGGAGACTTGGGGGAACGGTGGGTGGAAGGAAATTTGTGGCTCCTCTCAGATTCCAGAACTTTCTGTCACCGAAATGTGAGGAAAAAGTGTTTTTTTAGCCACATTTTGAGGTTTGCAAAGGATTCTGGGTAACAGAACCTGGTGAGAGCCCGACAAGTCACCCCATCTTGGATTCCCCTAGGTCTCTAGTTTTCAAAAATGCACTGGTTTGGTAGGTTTCCCTAGGTGGCGGCTGAGCTAGAGGCCAAAATCCACAGATAGACACTTTACAAAAAACACCTCTGTTTTCTTTGAGAAAATGTGATGTGTCCACTTTGTGTTTTGGGGCATTTCCTGTCGTGGGCACTAGGCCTACCCACACAAGTGAGGTACCATTTTTATCGGGAGACTTGGGGTAACAATGGGTGGAAGGAAATTTGTGGCTCCTCTCAGATTCCAGAACTTTCTGTCACCGAAATGTGAGGAAAAGGTGTTTTGTTAGCCACATTTTGAGGTTTGCAAAGGCTTCTGGGGAACAGAACCTGATGAGAGCCCAACAAGTCACCCCATCTTGGATTCCCCTAGGTCTCTAGTTTTAAAAAATGCACAGGTTTGGTAGGTTTCCCCAGGTGGCGGCTGAGCTAGAGGCCAAAATCCACAGGTAGGCACTTTACATGAAACACCTCTGTTTTCTTTGAGAAAATGTGATGTGTCCACTTTGTGTTTTGGGGCATTTCCTGTCGCGGGCACTAGGCCTACCTGCACAAGTGAGGCACCATTTTTATCGGGAAACTTGGAGGAACGCTGGGTGGAAGGAAATTTGTGGCTCCTCTGAGATTCCAGAACTTTCTGTCACCGAAATGTGAGGAAAAAGTGTATTTTTAGTCACATTTTGAGGTTTGCAAAAGATTCCGGATAACAGAACCTGGTGAGAGCCCGACAAGTCACCCTATCTTGGATTCCCTTAGGTCTCTAGTTTTAAAAAATGCACAGGTTTGGTAGGTTTCCCTAGGTGGCGGCTGAGCTAGAGGCCAAAATCCACAGGTAGGCACTTTACAAGAAACACCTCTGTTTTCTTTGAGAAAATGTGATGTGTCCACTTTGTGTTTTGGGGCATTTCCTGTCGTGGGCACTAGGCCTACCCACACAAGTGAGGTACCATTTATATCGGGAGACTTGGGGGAACGGTGGGTGGAAGGAAATTTGTGGCTCCTCTATGATTCCAGAACTTTCTGTCACCGAAATGTGAGGAAAAAGTGTTTTTTTAGCCACATTTTGAGGTTTGCAAAGGATTCTGGGTAACAGAACCTGGTGAGAGCCCGACAAGTCACCCCATCTTGGATTCCCCTAGGTCTCTAGTTTTCAAAAATGCACCGGTTTGGTAGGTTTCCCTAGGTGGCGGCTGAGCTAGAGGCCAAAATCCACAGATAGACACTTTACAAAAAACACCTCTGTTTTCTTTGAGAAAATGTGATGTGTCCACTTTGTGTTTTGGGGCATTTCCTGTCGTGGGCACTAGGCCTACCCACACAAGTGAGGTACCATTTTTATCGGGAGACTTGGGGTAACGATGGGTGGAAGGAAATTTGTGGCTCCTCTCAGATTCCAGAACTTTCTGTCACCGAAAAGTGAGTAAAAGGTGTTTTGTTAGCCACATTTTGAGGTTTGCAAAGGCTTCTGGGGAACAGAACCTGATGAGAGCCCAACAAGTCACCCCATCTTGGATTCCTCTAGGTCTCTAGTTTTAAAAAATGCACAGGTTTGGTAGGTTTCCCAAGGTGGCGGCTGAGCTAGAGGCCAAAATCCACAGGTAGGCACTTTACATGAAACACCTCTGTTTTCTTTGAGAAAATGTGATGTGTCCACTTTGTGTTTTGGGGCATTTCCTGTCGCGGGCACTAGGCCTACCTGCACAAGTGAGGCACCATTTTTATCGGGAAACTTGGGGGAACGCTGGGTGGAAGGAAATTTGTGGCTCCTCTCAGATTCCAGAACTTTCTGTCACCGAAATGTGAGGAAAAAGTGTTTTTTTAGTCACATTTTGAGGTTTGCAAAAGATTCTGGATAACAGAACCTGGTGAGAGCCCGACAAGTCACCCTATCTTGGATTCCCTTAGGTCTCTAGTTTTAAAAAATGCACAGGTTTGGTAGGTTTCCCTAGGTGGCGGCTGAGCTAGAGGCCAAAATCCACAGGTAGGCACTTTACAAGAAACACCTCGGTTTTCTTTGAGAAAATGTGATGTGTCCACTTTGTGTTTTGGGGCATTTCCTGTCGTGGGCACTAGGCCTACCCACACAAGTGAGGTACCATTTATATCGGGAGACTTGGGGGAACGGTGGGTGGAAGGAAATTTGTGGCTCCTCTATGATTCCAGAACTTTCTGTCACCGAAATGTGAGGAAAAAGTGTTTTTTTAGCCACATTTTGAGGTTTGCAAAGGATTCTGGGTAACAGAACCTGGTGGGAGCCCAAAAAGTCACCCCATCTTGGATTCCCCTAGGTCTCTAGTTTTCAAAAATGCACCGGTTTGGTAGGTTTCCCTAGGTGGCGGCTGAGCTAGAGGCCAAAATTCACAGATAGACACTTTACAAAAAACACCTCTGTTTTCTTTGAGAAAATGTGATGTGTCCACTTTGTGTTTTGGGGCATTTCCTGTCGTGGGCACTAGGCCTACCCACACAAGTGAGGTACCATTTTTATCGGGAGACTTGGGGTAACGATGGGTGGAAGGAAATTTGTGGCTCCTCTCAGATTCCAGAACTTTCTGTCACCGAAATGTGAGGAAAAGGTGTTTTGTTAGCCACATTTTGAGGTTTGCAAAGGCTTCTGGGGAACAGAACCTGATGAGAGCCCAACAAGTCACCCCATCTTGGATTCCCCTAGGTCTCTAGTTTTAAAAAATGCACAGGTTTGGTAGGTTTCCCCAGGTGGCGGCTGAGCTAGAGGCCAAAATCCACAGGTAGGCACTTTACATGAAACACCTCTGTTTTCTTTGAGAAAATGTGATGTGTCCACTTTGTGTTTTGGGGCATTTCCTGTCGCGGGCACTAGGCCTACCTGCACAAGTGAGGCACCATTTTTATCGGGAAACTTGGAGGAACGCTGGGTGGAAGGAAATTTGTGGCTCCTCTCAGATTCCAGAACTTTCTGTCACCGAAATGTGAGGAAAAAGTGTTTTTTAATTCACATTTTGAGGTTTGCAAAAGATTCCGGATAACAGAACCTGGTGAGAGCCCGACAAGTCACCCTATCTTGGATTCCCTTAGGTCTCTAGTTTTAAAAAATGCACAGGTTTGGTAGGTTTCCCTAGGTGGCGGCTGAGCTAGAGGCCAAAATGCACAGATAGACACTTTACAAAAAACACCTCTGTTTTCTTTGAGAAAATGTGATGTGTCCACTTTGTGTTTTGGGGCATTTCCTGTCGCGGGCACTAGGCCTACCCACACAAGTGAGGAACTATTTTAGCGGGAGACTTGGGGGAACGCTGGGTGGAAGGAAATTTGTGGCTTCTCTCAGATTCCAGAACTCTCATTCACCGAAATGTGAGGAAAAAGTGTTTTTTTAGCCACAATTTGAGGTTTGCAAAGGATTGTGGGTAACAGAATCTGGTGAGAGCCCGACAAGTCACCCTATCTTGGATTCCCTTAGGTCTCTAGTTTTCAAAAATGCACCGGTTTGGTAGGTTTCCCTAGGTGGCGGCTGAGCTAGAGGCCAAAATCCACAGGTAGGCACTTTACAAAAAACACCTCTGTTTTCTTTGAGAAAATGTGATGTGTCCACTTTGTGTTTTGGCGCATTTCCTGTCGCGGGCACTAGGCCTAACCACACAAATGAGGTACCATTTTTTATCGGGAAAGTTGGGGTAACGCTGGGTGGAAGGAAATTTGTGGCTCTTCTCAGATTCCAGAACTTTCTGTCACCGAAATGTGAGGAAAAAGTGTTATTTTAGTCACATTTTGAGGATTGCAAAGGATTCTGGATAACAGAACCTGGTGAGAGCCCGACAAGTCACCTTATCTTGGATTCCCTTAGGTCTCTAGTTTTAAAAAATGCACGGGTTTGGTAAGTTTCCTTAGGTGGCGGCTGAGCTAGAAGCCAAAATCCACAGGTAGGCTCTTTACAAGAAACACCTCTGTTTTCTTTGAGACAATGTGATGTGTCCACTTTGTGTTTTGGGGCATTTCCTGTCACGGGAACTAGGCCTACCCTCACAAGTGAGGTACCATTTTTATCGGGAGACTTGGGGGAGCTGTGGGTGGAAGGAAATTTGTGGCTCCTCTCAGATTCCAGAACTTTCTGTCACCGAAATGTGAGGAAAAGGTGTTTGGTTAGCCACATTTTGAGGTTTGCAAAGGATTCCGGGTAACAGAACCTGGTGAGAGCCCTACAAGTCACTCCACCTTGGATTCCCCTAGGTCTCTAGTTTTAAAAAATGCACCGGTTTGGTAGGTTTCCCTAGGTGGCGGCTGAGCTAGAGGCCAAAATCCACAGGTAGGCACTTTCCAAAAAACACCTCTGTTTTCTTTGAGAAAATGTGATGTGTCCACTTTGTGTTTTGGGGCATTTCCTGTCGCGGGCACTAGGCCTACCCACACAAGTGAGGAACCATTTTATCGGGAGACTTGGGGGAACGCTGGGTGTAAGGAAATTTGTGGCTCCTCTCAGATTCCAGAACTCTCTGTCACCGAAATGTGAGGAAAAAGTGTTTTTTTAGTCACATTTTGAGGTTTGCAAAAGATTCCGGATAACAGAACCTGGTGAGAGCCCGACAAGTCACCCTATCTTGGATTCCCTTAGGTCTCTAGTTTTAAAAAATGCACAGGTTTGGTAGGTTTCCCTAGGTGGCGGCTGAGCTAGAGGCCAAAATCCACAGGTAGGCACTTTACAAGAAACACCTCTGTTTTCTTTGAGAAAATGTGATGTGTCCACTTTGTGTTTTGGGGCATTTCCTGTCGTGGGCACTAGGCCTACCCGCACAAGTGAGGTACCATTTTTATCGGGAGACTTGGGGGAATGGTGGGTAGAAGGAAATTTGTGGCTCCTCTCAGATTCCAGAACTTTCTGTCACCGAAATGTGAGGAAAAAGTGTTTTTTTAGCCACATTTTGAGGTTTGCAAAGGATTCTGGGTAAGAGAACCTGGTGAGAGCCCGACAAGTCACCCCATCTTAGATTCCCCTAGGTCTCTAGTTTTAAAAAATGCACAGGTTTGGTAGGTTTCCCTAGGTGGCGGCTGAGATAGAGGCCAAAATCCACAGGTAGGCACTTTACAAGAAACACCTCTGTTTTCTTTGAGAAAATGTGATGTGTCCACTTTGTGTTTTGGGGCATTTCCTGTCGTGGGCACTAGGCCTACCCGCACAAGTGAGGTACCATTTTTATCGGGAGACTTGGGGGAACGGTGGGTAGAAGGAAATTTGTGGCTCCTCTCAGATTCCAGAACTTTCTGTCACCGAAATGTGAGGAAAAAGTGTTTTTTTAGTCACATTTTGAGGTTTGCAAAAGATTCTGGATAACAGAACCTGGTGAGAGCCCGACAAGTCACCCTATCTTGGATTCCCTTAGGTCTCTAGTTTAAAAAAATACACAGGTTTGGTAGGTTTCCCTAGGTGGCGGCTGAGCTAGAGGCCAAAATCCACAGGTAGGCACTTTACAAGAAACACCTCGGTTTTCTTTGAGAAAATGTGATGTGTCCACTTTGTGTTTTGGGCCATTTCCTGTCGTGGCACTAGGCCTACCCACACAAGTGAGGTACCATTTATATCGGGAGACTTGGGGGAACGGTGGGTGGAAGGAAATTTGTGGCTCCTCTATGATTCCAGAACTTTCTGTCACCGAAATGTGAGGAAAAAGTGTTTTTTTAGCCACATTTTGAGGTTTGCAAAGGATTCTGGGTAACAGAACCTGGTGAGAGCCCGACAAGTCACCCCATCTTGGATTCCCCTAGGTCTCTAGTTTTCAAAAATGCACCGGTTTGGTAGGTTTCCCTAGGTGGCGGCTGAGCTAGAGGCCAAAATTCACAGATAGACACTTTACAAAAAACACCTCTGTTTTCTTTGAGAAAATGTGATGTGTCCACTTTGTGTTTTGGGGCATTTCCTGTCGTGGGCACTAGGCCTACCCACACAAGTGAGGTACCATTTTTATCGGGAGACTTGGGGTAACGATGGGTGGAAGGAAATTTGTGGCTCCTCTCAGATTCCAGAACTTTCTGTCACCGAAATGTGAGGAAAAGGTGTTTTGTTAGCCACATTTTGAGGTTTGCAAAGGCTTCTGGGGAACAGAACCTGATGAGAGCCCAACAAGTCACCCCATCTTGGATTCCCCTAGGTCTCTAGTTTTAAAAAATGCACAGGTTTGGTAGGTTTCCCAAGGTGGCGGCTGAGCTAGAGGCCAAAATCCACAGGTAGGCACTTTACATGAAACACCTCTGTTTTCTTTGAGAAAATGTGATGTGTCCACTTTGTGTTTTGGGGCATTTCCTGTCGCGGGCACTAGGCATACCTGCACAAGTGAGGCACCATTTTTATCGGGAAACTTGGGGGAACGCTGGGTGGAAGGAAATTTGTGGCTCCTCTCACATTCCAGAACTTTCTGTCACCGAAATGTGAGGAAAAAGTGTTTTTTTAGTCACATTTTGAGGTTTGCAAAAGATTCCGGATAACAGAACCTGGTGAGAGCCCGACAAGTCACCCTATCTTGGATTCCCTTAGGTCTCTAGTTTAAAAAAATGCACAGGTTTGGTAGGTTTCCCTAGGTGGCGGCTGAGCTAGAGGCCAAAATCCACAGGTAGGCACTTTACAAGAAACACCTCTGTTTTCTTTGAGAAAATGTGATGTGTCCACTTTGTGTTTTGGGGCATTTCCTGTCGTGGGCACTAGGCCTACCCACACAAGTGAGGTACCATTTTTATCGGGAGACTTGGGGGAACGGTGGGTAGAAGGAAATTTGTGGCTCCTCTCAGATTCCAGAACTTTCTGTCACCGAAATGTGAGGAAAAAGTGTTTTTTTAGCCACATTTTGAGGTTTGCAAAGGATTCTGGGTAACAGAACCTGGTGAGAGCCCGACAAGTCACCCCATCTTAGATTCCCCTAGGTCTCTAGTTTTAAAAAATGCACAGGTTTGGTAGGTTTCCCTAGGTGGCGGCTGAGATAGAGGCCAAAATCCACATGTAGGCACTTTACAAGAAACACCTCTGTTTTCTTTGAGAAAATGTGATGTGTCCACTTTGTGTTTTGGGGCATTTCCTGTTGCGGGCACTAGGCCTACCCACACAAGTGAGGTACCATTTTTATCGGGAGACTTGGGGGAACGGTGGGTGGAAGGAAATTTGTGGCTCCTCTCAGATTCCAGAACTCTCATTTACCGAAATGTGAGGAAAAAGTGTTTTTATAGCCACATTTTGAGGTTTGCAAAGGATTCTGGGTGACAGACTCTGGTGAGAGCCCGACAAGTCACCCTATCTTGGATTCCCTTAGGTCTCTAGTTTTAAAAAATGCACTGGTTTGGTAGGTTTCCCTAGGTGGCGGCTGAGCTAGAGGCCAAAATCCACAGGTAGGCACTTTACAAAAAACACCTCTGTTTTCTTTGAGAAAATGTGATGTGTCCACTTTGTGTTTTTTGGGGCATTTCCTGTCGCGGGCACTAGGCCTACCCACACAAGTGAGGAACCATTTTATCGGGAGACTTGGGGGAACGCTGGGTGGAAGGAAATTTGTGGCTCCTCTCAGATTCCAGAACTCTCTGTCAACGAAATGTGAGGGAAGTGATTTTTTTTAACCACATTTTGAGGTTTGCAAAGGCTTCTGGGGAAGAGAACCTGATGAGAGCCCAAAAAGTCACCCCATCTTGGATTCCCCTAGGTCTCTAGTTTTCAAAAATGCACCGGTTTGGTAGGTTTCCCTAGGTGGCGGCTGAGCTAGAGGCCAAAATCCACAGGTAGGCACTTTACAAAAAACACCTCTGTTTTCTTTGAGAAAATGTGATGTGTCCACTTTGTGTTTTGGCGCATTTCCTGTCGCGGGCACTAGAACTACCCACACAAGTGACGAACCATTTTATCTGGAGACTTGGGGGAATGCTGGGTGGAAGGAAATTTGTGGCTCCTCTCGGATTCCAGAACTCTCTGTCACCGAAATGTGAGGAAAAAGTGTTTTTTTAGCCACATTTTGAGGTTTGCAAAGGCTTCTGGGGAACAGAACCTGTTGAGAGCCCAACAAGTCACCCCATCTTTGATTCCCCTAGGTCTCTAGTTTTCAAAAATGCATCGGTTTGGTAGGTTTCCCTAGGTGGCGGCTGAGCTAGAGGCCAAAATCCACAGGTAGGCACTTTACATGAAACACCTCTGTTTTCTTTGAGAAAATGTGATGTGTCCACTTTGTGTTTTGGGGCATTTCCTGTCGCGGGCACTAGGCCTACCTGCACAAGTGATGCACCATTTTTATCGGGAAACTTGGGGGAACGCTGGGTGGAAGGAAATGTGTGGCTCCTCTCAGATTCCAGAACTTTCTGTCACCGAAATGTGAGGAAAAAGTGTTTTTTTAGTCACATTTTGAGGTTTGCAAAAGATTCTGGATAACAGAACCTGGTGAGAGCCCGACAAGTCACCCTATCTTGGATTCCCTTAGGTCTCTAGTTTAAAAAAATGCACAGGTTTGGTAGGTTTCCCTAGGTGGTGGCTGAGCTAGAGGCCAAAATCCACAGGTAGGCACTTTACAAGAAACACCTCGGTTTTCTTTGAGAAAATGTGATGTGTCCACTTTGTGTTTTGGGGCATTTCCTGTCGTGGGCACTAGGCCTACCCACACAAGTGAGGTACCATTTATATCGGGAGACTTGGGGGAACGGTGGGTGGAAGGAAATTTGTGGCTCCTCTCAGATTCCAGAACTTTCTGTCACCGAAATGTGAGGAAAAAGTGTTTTTTTAGCCACATTTTGAGGTTTGCAAAGGATTCTGGGTAACAGAACCTGGTGAGAGCCCGACAAGTCACCCCATCATGGATTCCACTAGGTCTCTAGTTTTCAAAAATGCACTGGTTTGGTAGGTTTCCCTAGGTGGCGGCTGAGCTAGAGGCCAAAATCCACAGATAGACACTTTACAAAAAACACCTCTGTTTTCTTTGAGAAAATGTGATGTGTCCACTTTGTGTTTTGGGGCATTTCCTGTCGTGGGCACTAGGCCTACCCACACAAGTGAGGTACCATTTTTATCGGGAGACTTGGGGTAACGATGGGTGGAAGGAAATTTGTGGCTCCTCTCAGATTCCAGAACTTTCTGTCACCGAAATGTGAGGAAAAGGTGTTTTGTTAGCCACATTTTGAGGTTTGCAAAGGCTTCTGGGGAACAGAACCTGATGAGAGCCCAACAAGTCACCCCATCTTGGATTCCCCTAGGTCTCTAGTTTTACAAAATGCACAGGTTTGGTAGGTTTCCCCAGGTGGCGGCTGAGCTAGAGGCCAAAATCCACAGGTAGGCACTTTACATGAAACAACTCTGTTTTCTTTGAGAAAATGTGATGTGTCCACTTTGTGTTTTGGGGCATTTCCTGTCGCGGGCACTAGGCCTACCTGCACAAGTGAGGCACCATTTTTATCGGGAAACTTGGAGGAACGCTGGGTGGAAGGAAATTTGTGGCTCCTCTCAGATTCCAGAACTTTCTGTCACCGAAATGTGAGGAAAAAGTGTTTTTTTAGTCACATTTTGAGGATTGCAAAAGATTCCGGATAACAGAACCTGGTGAGAGCCCGACAAGTCACCCTATCTTGGATTCCCTTAGGTCTCTAGTTTTAAAAAATGCACAGGTTTGGTAGGTTTCCCTAGGTGGCGGCTGAGCTAGAGGCCAAAATCCACAGGTAGGCACTTTACAAGAAACACCTCTGTTTTCTTTGAGAAAATGTGATGTGTCCACTTTGTGTTTTGGGGCATTTCCTGTTGTGGGCACTAGGCCTACCCACACAAGTGAGGTACCATTTATATCGGGAGACTTGGGGGAACGGTGGGTGGAAGGAAATTTGTGGCTCCTCTATGATTCCAGAACTTTCTGTCACCGAAATGTGAGGAAAAAGTGTTTTTTTAGCCACATTTTGAGGTTTGCAAAGGATTCTGGGTAACAGAACCTGGTGAGAGCCCGACAAGTCACCCCATCTTGGATTCCCCTAGGTCTCTAGTTTTCAAAAATGCACCGGTTTGGTAGGTTTCCCTAGGTGGCGGCTGAGCTAGAGGCCAAAATCCACAGATAGACACTTTACAAAAAACACCTCTGTTTTCTTTGAGAAAATGTGATGTGTCCACTTTGTGTTTTGGGGCATTTCCTGTCGTGGGCACTAGGCCTACCCACACAAGTGAGGTACCATTTTTATCGGGAGACTTGGGGTAACGATGGGTGGAAGGAAATTTGTGGCTCCTCTAAGATTCCAGAACTTTCTGTCACCGAAAAGTGTGGAAAAGGTGTTTTGTTAGCCACATTTTGAGGTTTGCAAAGGCTTCTGGGGAACAGAACCTGATGAGAGCCCAACAAGTCACCCCATCTTGGCTTCCCCTAGGTCTCTAGTTTTAAAAAATGCACAGGTTTGGTAGGTTTCCCAAGGTGGCGGCTGAGCTAGAGGCCAAAATCCACAGGTAGGCACTTTACATGAAACACCTCTGTTTTCTTTGAGAAAATGTGATGTGTCCACTTTGTGTTTTGGGGCATTTCCTGTCGCGGGCACTAGGCCTACCTGCACAAGTGAGGCACCATTTTTATCGGGAAACTTGGGGGAACGCTGGGTGGAAGGAAATTTGTGGCTCCTCTCAGATTCCAGAACTTTCTGTCACCGAAATGTGAGGAAAAAGTGTTTTTTTAGTCACATTTTGAGGTTTGCAAAAGATTCTGGATAACAGAACCTGGTGAGAGCCCGACAAGTCACCCTATCTTGGATTCCCTTAGGTCTCTAGTTTAAAAAAATGCACAGGTTTGGTAGGTTTCCCTAGGTGGCGGCTGAGCTAGAGGCCAAAATCCACAGGTAGGCACTTTACAAGAAACACCTCGGTTTTCTTTGAGAAAATGTGATGTGTCCACTTTGTGTTTTGGGGCATTTCCTGTCGTGGGCACTAGGCCTACCCACACAAGTGAGGTACCATTTATATCGGGAGACTTGGGGGAACGGTGGGTGGAAGGAAATTTGTGGCTCCTCTATGATTCCAGAAGTTTCTGTCACCGAAATGTGAGGAAAAAGTGTTTTTTTAGCCACATTTTGAAGTTTGCAAAGGATTCTGGGTAACAGAACCTGGTGAGAGCCCGACAAGTCACCCCATCTTGGATTCCCCTAGGTCTCTAGTTTTAAAAAATGCACCGGTTTGGTAGGTTTCCCTAGGTGGCGGCTGAGCTAGAGGCCAAAATTCACAGATAGACACTTTACAAAAAACACCTCTGTTTTCTTTGAGAAAATGTGATGTGTCCACTTTGTGTTTTGGGGCATTTCCTGTCGTGGGCACTAGGCCTACCCACACAAGTGAGGTACCATTTTTATCGGGAGACTTGGGGTAACGATGGGTGGAAGGAAATTTGTGGCTCCTCTCAGATTCCAGTACTTTCTGTCACCGAAATGTGAGGAAAAGGTGTTTTGTTAGCCACATTTTGAGGTTTGCAAAGGCTTCTGGGGAACAGAACCTGATGAGAGCCCAACAAGTCACCCCATCTTGGATTCCCCTAGGTCTCTAGTTTTAAAAAATGCACAGGTTTGGTAGGTTTCCCAATGTGGCGGCTGAGCTAGAGGCCAAAATCCACAGGTAGGCACTTTACATGAAACACCTCTGTTTTCTTTGAGAAAATGTGATGTGTCCACTTTGTGTTTTGGGGCATTTCCTGTCGCGGGCACTAGGCCTACCTGCACAAGTGAGGCACCATTTTTATCGGGAAACTTGGGGGAACGCTGGGTGGAAGGAAATTTGTGGCTCCTCTCAGATTCCAGAACTTTCTGTCACCGAAATGTGAGGAAAAAGTGTTTTTTTAGTCACATTTTGAGGTTTGCAAAAGATTCCGGATAACAGAACCTGGTGAGAGCCCGACAAGTCACCCTATCTTGGATTCCCTTAGGTCTCTAGTTTTAAAAAATGCACAGGTTTGGTAGGTTTCCCTAGGTGGCGGCTGAGCTAGAGGCCAAAATCCACAGGTAGGCACTTTACAAGAAACACCTCTGTTTTCTTTGAGAAAATGTGATGTGTCCACTTTGTGTTTTGGGGCATTTCCTGTCGTGGGCACTAGGCGTACCCACACAAGTGAGGTACCATTTTTATCGGGAGACTTGGGGGAACGGTGGGTAGAAGGAAATTTGTGGCTCCTCTCAGATTCCAGAACTTTCTGTCACCGAAATGTGAGGAAAAAGTGTTTTTTTAGCCACATTTTGAGGTTTGCAAAGGATTCTGGGTAACAGAACCTGGTGAGAGCCCGACAAGTCACCCCATCTTAGATTCCCCTAGGTCTCTAGTTTTAAAAAATGCACAGGTTTGGTAGGTTTCCCTAGGTGGCGGCAGAGATAGAGGCCAAAATCCACAGGTAGGCACTTTACAAGAAACACCTCTGTTTTCTTTGAGAAAATGTGATGTGTCCACTTTGTGTTTTGGGGCATTTCCTGTTGCGGGCACTAGGCCTACCCACACAAGTGAGGTACCATTTTTATCGGGAGACTTGGGGGAACGGTGGGTGGAAGGAAATTTGTGGCTCCTCTCAGATTCCAGAACTCTCATTTACCAAAATGTGAGGAAAAAGTGTTTTTTTAACCACATTTTGAGGTTTGCAAAGGATTCTGGGTGACAGAATCTGGTGAGAGCCCGACAAGTCACCCTATCTTGGATTCCCTTAGGTCTCTAGTTTTAAAAAATGCACTGGTTTGATAGGTTTCCCTAGGTGGCGGCTGAGCTAGAGGCCAAAATCCACAGGTAGGCACTTTACAAAAAACACCTCTGTTTTCTTTGAGAAAATGTGATGTGTCCACTTTGTGTTTTTTGGGGCATTTCCTGTCGCGGGCACTAGGCCTACCCACACAAGTGAGGAACCATTTTATCGGGAGACTTGGGGGAACGCTGGGTGGAAGGAAATTTGTGGCTCCTCTCAGATTCCAGAACTCTCTGTCAACGAAATGTGAGGGAAGTGATTTTTTTTAACCACATTTTGAGGTTTGCAAAGGCTTCTGGGGAAGAGAACCTGATGAGAGCCCAAAAAGTCACCCCATCTTGGATTCCCCTAGGTCTCTAGTTTTCAAAAATGCACCGGTTTGGTAGGTTTCCCTAGGTGGCGGCTGAGCTAGAGGCCAAAATCCACAGGTAGGCACTTTACAAAAAACACCTCTGTTTTCTTTGAGAAAATGTGATGTGTCCACTTTGTGTTTTGGGGCATTTCCTGTCGCGGGCACTAGGCCTACCTGCACAAGTGAGGCACCATTTTTATCGGGAAACTTGGGGGAACGCTGGGTGGAAGGAAATTTGTGGCTCCTCTCAGATTCCAGAACTTTCTGTCACCGAAATGTGAGGAAAAAGTGTTTTTTTAGTCACATTTTGAGGTTTGCAAAAGATTCCGGATAACAGAACCTGGTGAGAGCCCGACAAGTCACCCTATCTTGGATTCCCTTAGGTCTCTAGTTTTAAAAAATGCACAGGTTTGGTAGGTTTCCCTAGGTGGCGGCTGAGCTAGAGGCCAAAATCCACAGGTAGGCACTTTACAAGAAACACCTCTGTTTTCTTTGAGAAAATGTGATGTGTCCACTTTGTGTTTTGGGGCATTTCCTGTCGTGGGCACTAGGCCTACCCACACAAGTGAGGTACCATTTTTATCGGGAGACTTGGGGGAACGGTGGGTAGAAGGAAATTTGTGGCTCCTCTCAGATTCCAGAACTTTCTGTCACCGAAATGTGAGGAAAAAGTGTTTTTTTAGCCACATTTTGAGGTTTGCAAAGGATTCTGGGTAACAGAACCTGGTGAGAGCCCGACAAGTCACCCCATCTTAGATTCCCCTAGGTCTCTAGTTTTAAAAAATGCACAGGTTTGGTATGTTTCCCTAGGTGGCGGCTGAGATAGAGGCCAAAATCCACAGGTAGGCACTTTACAAGAAACACCTCTGTTTTCTTTGAGAAAATGTGATGTGTCCACTTTGTGTTTTGGGGCATTTCCTGTTGCGGGCACTAGGCCTACCCACACAAGTGAGGTACCATTTTTATCGGGAGACTTGGGGGAACGGTGGGTGGAAGGAAATTTGTGGCTCCTCTCAGATTCCAGAACTCTCATTTACCGAAATGTGAGGAAAAAGTGTTTTTTTAGCCACATTTTGAGGTTTGCAAAGGATTCTGGGTGACAGAATCTGGTGAGAGCCCGACAAGTCACCCTATCTTGGATTCCCTTAGGTCTCTAGTTTTAAAAAATGCACTGGTTTGGTAGGTTTCCCTAGGTGGCGGCTGAGCTAGAGGCCAAAATCCACAGGTAGGCACTTTACAAAAAACACCTCTGTTTTCTTTGAGAAAATGTGATGTGTCCACTTTGTGTTTTTTGGGGCATTTCCTGTCGCGGGCACTAGGCCTACCCACACAAGTGAGGAACCATTTTATCGGGAGACTTGGGGGAACGCTGGGTGGAAGGAAATTTGTGGCTCCTCTCAGATTCCAGAACTCTCTGTCAACGAAATGTGAGGGAAGTGATTTTTTTTAACCACATTTTGAGGTTTGCAAAGGCTTCTGGGGAAGAGAACCTGATGAGAGCCCAAAAAGTCACCCCATCTTGGATTCCCCTAGGTCTCTAGTTTTCAAAAATGCACCGGTTTGGTAGGTTTCCCTAGGTGGCGGCTGAGCTAGAGGCCAAAATCCACAGGTAGGCACTTTACAAAAAACACCTCTGTTTTCTTTGAGAAAATGTGATGTGTCCACTTTGTGTTTTGGCGCATTTCCTGTCGCGGGCACTAGAACTACCCACACAAGTGAGGAACCATTTTATCTGGAGACTTGGGGGAATGCTGGGTGGAAGGAAATTTGTGGCTCCTCTCGGATTCCAGAACTCTCTGTCACCGAAATGTGAGGAAAAAGTGTTTTTTTAGCCACATTTTGAGGTTTGCAAAGGCTTCTGGGGAACAGAACCTGTTGAGAGCCCAACAAGTCACCCCATCTTTGATTCCCCTAGGTCTCTAGTTTTCAAAAATGCATCGGTTTGGTAGGTTTCCCTAGGTGGCGGCTGAGCTAGAGGCCAAAATCCACAGGTAGGCACTTTACATGAAACACCTCTGTTTTCTTTGAGAAAATGTGATGTGTCCACTTTGTGTTTTGGGGCATTTCCTGTCGCGGGCACTAGGCCTACCTGCACAAGTGATGCACCATTTTTATCGGGAAACTTGGGGGAACGCTGGGTGGAAGGAAATGTGTGGCTCCTCTCAGATTCCAGAACTTTCTGTCACCGAAATGTGAGGAAAAAGTGTTTTTTTAGTCACATTTTGAGGTTTGCAAAAGATTCTGGATAACAGAACCTGGTGAGAGCCCGACAAGTCACCCTATCTTGGATTCCCTTAGGTCTCTAGTTTAAAAAAATGCACAGGTTTGGTAGGTTTCCCTAGGTGGTGGCTGAGCTAGAGGCCAAAATCCACAGGTAGGCACTTTACAAGAAACACCTCGGTTTTCTTTGAGAAAATGTGATGTGTCCACTTTGTGTTTTGGGGCATTTCCTGTCGTGGGCACTAGGCCTACCCACACAAGTGAGGTACCATTTATATCGGGAGACTTGGGGGAACGGTGGGTGGAAGGAAATTTGTGGCTCCTCTCAGATTCCAGAACTTTCTGTCACCGAAATGTGAGGAAAAAGTGTTTTTTTAGCCACATTTTGAGGTTTGCAAAGGATTCTGGGTAACAGAACCTGGTGAGAGCCCGACAAGTCACCCCATCTTGGATTCCCCTAGGTCTCTAGTTTTCAAAAATGCACTGGTTTGGTAGGTTTCCCTAGGTGGCGGCTGAGCTAGAAGCCAAAATCCACAGATAGACACTTTACAAAAAACACCTCTGTTTTCTTTGAGAAAATGTGATGTGTCCACTTTGTGTTTTGGGGCATTTCCTGTCGTGGTCACTAGGCCTACCCACACAAGTGAGGTACCATTTTTATCGGGAGACTTGGGGTAACGATGGGTGGAAGGAAATTTGTGGCTCCTCTCAGATTCCAGAACTTTCTGTCACCGAAATGTGAGGAAAAGGTGTTTTGTTAGCCACATTTTGAGGTTTGCAAAGGCTTCTGGGGAACAGAACCTGATGAGAGCCCAACAAGTCACCCCATCTTGGATTCCCCTAGGTCTCTAGTTTTAAAAAATGCACAGGTTTGGTAGGTTTCCCCAGGTGGCGGCTGAGCTAGAGGCCAAAATCCACAGGTAGGCACTTTACATGAAACACCTCTGTTTTCTTTGAGAAAATGTGATGTGTCCACTTTGTGTTTTGGGGCATTTCCTGTCGCGGGCACTAGGCCTACCTGCACAAGTGAGGCACCATTTTTATCGGGAAACTTGGGGGAACGCTGGGTGGAAGGAAATTTGTGGCTCCTCTCAGATTCCAGAACTTTCTGTCACCGAAATGAGAGGAAAAAGTGTTTTTTTAGTCACATTTTGAGGTTTGCAAAAGATTCCGGATAACAGAACCTGGTGAGAGCCCGACAAGTCACCCTATCTTGGATTCCCTTAGGTCTCTAGTTTTAAAAAATGCACTGGTTTGGTAGGTTTCCCTAGGTGGCGGCTGAGCTAGAGGCCAAAATCCACAGGTAGGCACTTTACAAAAAACACCTCTGTTTTCTTTGAGAAAATGTGATGTGTCCACTTTGTGTTTTTTGGGGCATTTCCTGTCGCGGGCACTAGGCCTACCCACAGAAGTGAGGAACCATTTTATCGGGAGACTTGGGGGAACGCTGGGTGGAAGGAAATTTGTGGCTCCTCTCAGATTCCAGAACTCTCTGTCAACGAAATGTGAGGGAAGTGATTTTTTTTAACCACATTTTGAGGTTTGCAAAGGCTTCTGGGGAAGAGAACCTGATGAGAGCCCAAAAAGTCACCCCATCTTGGATTCCCCTAGGTCTCTAGTTTTCAAAAATGCACCGGTTTGGTAGGTTTCCCTAGGTGGCGGCTGAGCTAGAGGCCAAAATCCACAGGTAGGCACTTTACAAAAAACACCTCGGTTTTCTTTGAGAAAATGTGATGTGTCCACTTTGTGTTTTGGCGCATTTCCTGTCGCGGGCACTAGAACTACCCACACAAGTGAGGAACCATTTTATCTGGAGACTTGGGGGAATGCTGGGTGGAAGGAAATTTGTGGCTCCTCTCGGATTCCAGAACTCTCTGTCACCGAAATGTGAGGAAAAAGTGTTTTTTTAGCCACATTTTGAGGTTTGCAAAGGCTTCTGGGGAACAGAACCTGTTGAGAGCCCAACAAGTCACCCCATCTTTGATTCCCCTAGGTCTCTAGTTTTCAAAAATGCATCGGTTTGGTAGGTTTCACTAGGTGGCGGCTGAGCTAGAGGCCAAAATCCACAGGTAGGCACTTTACATGAAACATCTCTGTTTTCTTTGAGAAAATGTGATGTGTCCACTTTGTGTTTTGGGGCATTTCCTGTCGCGGGCACTAGGCCTACCTGCACAAGTGATGCACCATTTTTTTCGGGAAACTTGGGGGAACGCTGGGTGGAAGGAAATGTGTGGCTCCTCTCAGATTCCAGAACTTTCTGTCACCGAAATGTGAGGAAAAAGTGTTTTTTTAGTCACATTTTGAGGTTTGCAAAAGATTCTGGATAACAGAACCTGGTGAGAGCCCGACAAGTCACCCTATCTAGGATTCCCTTAGGTCTCTAGTTTAAAAAAATGCACAGGTTTGGTAGGTTTCCCTAGGTGGTGGCTGAGCTAGAGGCCAAAATCCACAGGTAGGCACTTTACAAGAAACACCTCGGTTTTCTTTGAGAAAATGTGATGTGTCCACTTTGTGTTTTGGGGCATTTCCTGTCGTGGGCACTAGGCCTACCCACACAGGTGAGGTACCATTTATATCGGGAGACTTGGGGGAACAGTGGGTGGAAGGAAATTTGTGGCTCCTCTCAGATTCCAGAACTTTCTGTCACCGAAATGTGAGGAAAAAGTGTTTTTTTAGCCACATTTTGAGGTTTGCAAAGGATTCTGGGTAACAGAACCTGGTGAGAGCCCGACAAGTCACCCCATCTTGGATTCCCCTAGGTCTCTAGTTTTCAAAAATGCACTGGTTTGGTAGGTTTCCCTAGGTGGCGGCTGAGCTAGAGGCCAAAATCCACAGATAGACACTTTACAAAAAACACCTCTGTTTTCTTTGAGAAAATGTGATGTGTCCACTTTGTGTTTTGGGGCATTTCCTGTCGTGGTCACTAGGCCTACCCACACAAGTGAGGTACCATTTTTATCGGGAGACTTGGGGTAACGATGGGTGGAAGGAAATTTGTGGCTCCTCTCAGATTCCAGAACTTTCTGTCACCGAAATGTGAGGAAAAGGTGTTTTGTTAGCCACATTTTGAGGTTTGCAAAGGCTTCTGGAGAACAGAACCTGATGAGAGCCCAACAAGTCACCCCATCTTGGATTCCCCTAGGTCTCTAGTTTTAAAAAATGCACAGGTTTGGTAGGTTTCCCCAGGTGGCGGCTGAGCTAGAGGCCAAAATCCACAGGTAGGCACTTTACATGAAACACCTCTGTTTTCTTTGAGAAAATGTGATGTGTCCACTTTGTGTTTTGGGGCATTTCCTGTCGCGGGCACTAGGCCTACCTGCACAAGTGAGGCACCATTTTTATCGGGAAACTTGGAGGAACGCTGGGTGGAAGGAAATTTGTGGCTCCTCTCAGATTCCAGAACTTTCTGTCACCGAAATGTGAGGAAAAAGTGTTTTTTTAGTCACATTTTGAGGTTTGCAAAAGATTCCGGATAACAGAACCTGGTGAGAGCCCGACAAGTCACCCTATCTTGGATTCCCTTAGGTCTCTAGTTTTAAAAAATGCACAGGTTTGGTAGGTTTCCCTAGGTGGCGGCTGAGCTAGAGGCCAAAATCCACAGGTAGGCACTTTACAAGAAACACCTCTGTTTTCTTTGAGAAAATGTGATGTGTCCACTTTGTGTTTTGGGGCATTTCCTGTCGTGGGCACTAGGCCTACCCACACAAGTGAGGTACCATTTATATGGGGAGACTTGGGGGAACGGTGGGTGGAAGGAAATTTGTGGCTCCTCTATGATTCCAGAACTTTCTGTCACCGAAATGTGAGGAAAAAGTGTTTTTTTAGCCACATTTTGAGGTTTGCAAAGGATTCTGGGTAACAGAACCTGGTGAGAGCCCGACAAGTCACCCCATCTTGGATTCCCCTAGGTCTCTAGTTTTCAAAAATGCACCGGTTTGGTAGGTTTCCCTAGGTGGCGGCTGAGCTAGAGGCCAAAATCCACAGATAGACACTTTACAAAAAACACCTCTGTTTTCTTTGAGAAAATGTGATGTGTCCACTTTGTGTTTTGGGGCATTTCCTGTCGTGGGCACTAGGCCTACCCACACAAGTGAGGTACCATTTTTATCGGGAGACTTGGGGTAACGATGGGTGGAAGGAAATTTGTGGCTCCTCTCAGATTCCAGAACTTTCTGTCACCGAAAAGTGAGGAAAAGGTGTTTTGTTAGCCACATTTTGAGGTTTGCAAAGGCTTCTGGGGAACAGAACCTGATGAGAGCCCAACAAGTCACCCCATCTTGGATTCCCCTAGGTCTCTAGTTTTAAAAAATGCACAGGTTTGGTAGGTTTCCCAAGGTGGCGGCTGAGCTAGAGGCCAAAATCCACAGGTAGGCACTTTACATGAAACACCTCTGTTTTCTTTGAGAAAATGTGATGTGTCCACTTTGTGTTTTGGGGCATTTCCTGTCGCGGGCACTAGGCCTACCTGCACAAGTGAGGCACCATTTTTATCGGGAAACTTGGGAGAACGCTGGGTGGAAGGAAATTTGTGGCTCCTCTCAGATTCCAGAACTTTCTGTCACCGAAATGTGAGGAAAAAGTGTTTTTTTAGTCACATTTTGAGGTTTGCAAAAGATTCTGGATAACAGAACCTGGTGAGAGCCCGACAAGTCACCCTATCTTGGATTCCCTTAGGTCTCTAGTTTAAAAAAATGCACACGTTTGGTAGGTTTCCCTAGGTGGCGGCTGAGCTAGAGGCCAAAATCCACAGGTAGGCACTTTACAAGAAACACCTCGGTTTTCTTTGAGAAAATGTGATGTGTCCACTTTGTGTTTTGGGGCATTTCCTGTCGTGGGCACTAGGCCTACCCACACAAGTGAGGTACCATTTATATCGGGAGACTTGGGGGAACGGTGGGTGGAAGGAAATTTGTGGCTCCTCTATGATTCCAGAACTTTCTGTCACCGAAATGTGAGGAAAAAGTGTTTTTTTAGCCACATTTTGAGGTTTGCAAAGGATTCTGGGTAACAGAACCTGGTGAGAGCCCGACAAGTCACCCCATCTTGGATTCCCCTAGGTCTCTAGTTTTCAAAAATGCACCGGTTTGGTAGGTTTCCCTAGGTGGCGGCTGAGCTAGAGGCCAAAATTCACAGATAGACACTTTACAAAAAACACCTCTGTTTTCTTTGAGAAAATGTGATGTGTCCACTTTGTGTTTTGGGGCATTTCCTGTCGTGGGCACTAGGCCTACCCACACAAGTGAGGTACCATTTTTATCGGGAGACTTGGGGTAACGATGGGTGGAAGGAAATTTGTGGCTCCTCTCAGATTGCAGAACTTTCTGTCACCGAAATGTGAGGAAAAGGTGTTTTGTTAGCCACATTTTGAGGTTTGCAAAGGCTTCTGGGGAACAGAACCTGATGAGAGCCCAACAAGTCACCCCATCTTGGATTCCCCTAGGTCTCTAGTTTTAAAAAATGCACAGGTTTGGTAGGTTTCCCAAGGTGGCGGCTGAGCTAGAGGCCAAAATCCACAGGTAGGCACTTTACATGAAACACCTCTGTTTTCTTTGAGAAAATGTGATGTGTCCACTTTGTTTTTTGGGGCATTTCCTGTCGCGGGCACTAGGCCTACCTGCACAAGTGAGGCACCATTTTTATCGGGAAACTTGGGGGAACGCTGGGTGGAAGGAAATTTGTGGCTCCTCTCAGATTCCAGAACTTTCTGTCACCGAAATGTGAGGAAAAAGTGTTTTTTTAGTCACATTTTGAGGTTTGCAAAAGATTCCGGATAACAGAACCTGGTGAGAGCCCGACAAGTCACCCTATCTTGGATTCCCTTAGGTCTCTAGTTTTAAAAAATGCACAGGTTTGGTAGGTTTCCCTAGGTGGCGGCTGAGCTAGAGGCCAAAATCCACAGGTAGGCACTTTACAAGAAACACCTCTGTTTTCTTTGAGAAAATGTGATGTGTCCACTTTGTGTTTTGGGGCATTTCCTGTCGTGGGCACTAGGCCTACCCACACAAGTGAGGTACCATTTTTATCGGGAGACTTGGGGGAACGGTGGGTAGAAGGAAATTTGTGGCTCCTCTCAGATTCCAGAACTTTCTGTCACCGAAATGTGAGGAAAAAGTGTTTTTTTAGCCACATTTTGAGGTTTGCAAAGGATTCTGGGTAACAGAACCTGGTGAGAGCCCGACAAGTCACCCCATCTTAGATTCCCCTAGGTCTCTAGTTTTAAAAAATGCACAGGTTTGGTAGGTTTCCCTAGGTGGCGGCTGAGATAGAGGCCAAAATCCACAGGTAGGCACTTTACAAGAAACACCTCTGTTTTCTTTGAGAAAATGTGATGTGTCCACTTCGTGTTTTGGGGCATTTCCTGTTGCGGGCACTAGGCCTACCCACACAAGTGAGGTACCATTTTTATCGGGAGACTTGGGGGAACGGTGGGTGGAAGGAAATTTGTGGCTCCTCTCAGATTCCAGAACTCTCATTTACCGAAATGTGAGGAAAAAGTGTTTTTTTAGCCACATTTTGAGGTTTGCAAAGGATTCTGGGTGACAGAATCTGGTGAGAGCCCGACAAGTCACCCTATCTTGGATTCCCTTAGGTCTCTAGTTTTAAAAAATGCACTGGTTTGGTAGGTTTCCCTAGGTGGCGGCTGAGCTAGAGGCCAAAATCCACAGGTAGGCACTTTACAAAAAACACCTCTGTTTTTTTTGAGAAAATGTGATGTGTCCACTTTGTGTTTTTTGGGGCATTTCCTGTCGCGGGCACTAGGCCTACCCACACAAGTGAGGAACCATTTTATCGGGAGACTTGGGGGAACGCTGGGTGGAAGGAAATTTGTGGCTCCTCTCAGATTCCAGAACTCTCTGTCAACGAAATGTGAGGGAAGTGATTTTTTTTAACCACATTTTGAGGTTTGCAAAGGCTTCTGGGGAAGAGAACCTGATGAGAGCCCAAAAAGTCACCCCATCTTGGATTCCCCTAGGTCTCTAGTTTTCAAAAATGCACCGGTTTGGTAGGTTTCCCTAGGTGGCGGCTGAGCTAGAGGCCAAAATCCACAGGTAGGCACTTTACAAAAAACACCTCTGTTTTCTTTGAGAAAATGTGATGTGTCCACTTTGTGTTTTGGCGCATTTCCTGTCGCGGGCACTAGAACTACCCACACAAGTGAGGAACCATTTTATCTGGAGACTTGGGGGAATGCTGGGTGGAAGGAAATTTGTGGCTCCTCTCGGATTCCAGAACTCTCTGTCACCGAAATGTGAGGAAAAAGTGTTTTTTTAGCCACATTTTGAGGTTTGCAAAGGATTCTGGGTAACAGAACCTGGTGAGAGCCCGACAAGTCACCCCATCTTAGATTCCCCTAGGTCTCTAGTTTTCAAAAATGCATCGGTTTGGTAGGTTTCCCTAGGTGGCGGCTGAGCTAGAGGCCAAAATCCACAGGTAGGCACTTTACATGAAACACCTCTGTTTTCTTTGAGAAAATGTGATGTGTCCACTTTGTGTTTTGGGGCATCTCCTGTCGCGGGCACTAGGCCTACCTGCACAAGTGATGCACCATTTTTATCGGGAAACTTGGGGGAACGCTGGGTGGAAGGAAATGTGTGGCTCCTCTCAGATTCCAGAACTTTCTGTCACCGAAATGTGAGGAAAAAGTGTTTTTTTAGTCACATTTTGAGGTTTGCAAAAGATTCTGGATAACAGAACCTGGTGAGAGCCCGACAAGTCACCCTATCTTGGATTCCCTTAGGTCTCTAGTTTAAAAAAATGCACAGGTTTGGTAGGTTTCCCTAGGTGGTGGCTGAGCTAGAGGCCAAAATCCACAGGTAGGCACTTTACAAGAAACACCTTGGTTTTCTTTGAGAAAATGTGATGTGTCTACTTTGTGTTTTGGGGCATTTCCAGTTGTGGGCACTAGGCCTACCCACACAAGTGAGGTACCATTTATATCGGGAGACTTGGGGGAACGGTGGGTGGAAGGAAATTTGTGGCTCCTCTCAGATTCCAGAACTTTCTGTCACCGAAATGTCAGGAAAAAGTGTTTTTTTTAGCCACATTTTGAGGTTTGCAAAGGATTCTGGGTAACAGAACCTGGTGAGAGCCCGACAAGTCACCCCATCTTGGATTCCCCTAGGTCTCTAGTTTTCAAAAATGCACTGGTTTGGTAGGTTTCCCTAGGTGGCGGCTGAGCTAGAGGCCAAAATCCACAGATAGACACTTTACAAAAAACACCTCTGTTTTCTTTGAGAAAATGTGATGTGTCCACTTTGTGTTTCGGGGCATTTCCTGTCGTGGGCACTAGGCCTACCCACACAAGTGAGGTACCATTTTTATCGGGAGACTTGGGGTAACGATGGGTGGAAGGAAATTTGTGGCTCCTCTCAGATTCCAGAACTTTCTGTCACCGAAATGTGAGGAAAAGGTGTTTTGTTAGCCACATTTTGAGGTTTGCAAAGGCTTCTGGGGAACAGAACCTGATGAGAGCCCAACAAGTCACCCCATCTTGGATTCCCCTAGGTCTCTAGTTTTAAAAAATGCACAGGTTTGGTAGGTTTCCCCAGGTGGCGGCTGAGCTAGAGGCCAAAATCCACAGGTAGGCACTTTACATGAAACACCTCTGTTTTCTTTGAGAAAATGTGATGTGTCCACTTTGTGTTTTGGGGCATTTCCTGTCGCGGGCACTAGGCCTACCTGCACAAGTGAAGCACCATTTTTATCGGGAAACTTGGAGGAACGCTGGGTGGAAGGAAATTTGTGGCTCCTCTCAGATTCCAGAACTTTCTGTCACCGAAATGTGAGGAAAAAGTGTGTTTTTAGTCACATTTTGAGGTTTGCAAAAGATTCCGGATAACAGAACCTGGTGAGAGCCCGACAAGTCACCCTATCTTGGATTCCCTTAGGTCTCTAGTTTTAAAAAATGCACAGGTTTGGTAGGTTTCCCTAGGTGGCGGCTGAGCTAGAGGCCAAAATCCACAGGTAGGCACTTTACAAGAAACACCTCTGTTTTCTTTGAGAAAATGTGATGTGTCCACTTTGTGTTTTGGGGCATTTCCTGTCGTGGGCACTAGGCCTACCCACACAAGTGAGGTACCATTTATATCGGGAGACTTGGGGGAACGGTGGGTGGAAGGAAATTTGTGGCTCCTCTATGATTCCAGAACTTTCTGTCACCGAAATGTGAGGAAAAAGTGTTTTTTTAGCCACATTTTGAGGTTTGCAAAGGATTCTGGGTAACAGAACCTGGTGAGAGCCCGACAAGTCACCCCATCTTGGATTCCCCTAGGTCTCTAGTTTTCAAAAATGCACCGGTTTGGTAGGTTTCCCTAGGTGGCGGCTGAGCTAGAGGCCAAAATCCACAGATAGACACTTTACAAAAAACACCTCTGTTTTCTTTGAGAAAATGTGATGTGTCCACTTTGTGTTTTGGGGCATTTCCTGTCGTGGGCACTAGGCCTACCCACACAAGTGAGGTACCATTTTTATCGGGAGACTTGGGGTAACGATGGGTGGAAGGAAATTTGTGGCTCCTCTCAGATTCCAGAACTTTCTGTCACCGAAAAGTGAGGAAAAGGTGTTTTGTTAGCCACATTTTGAGGTTTGCAAAGGCTTCTGGGGAACAGAACCTGATGAGAGCCCAACAAGTCACCCCATCTTGGATTCCCCTAGGTCTCTAGTTTTAAAAAATGCACAGGTTTGGTAGGTTTCCCAAGGTGGCGGCTGAGCTAGAGGCCAAAATCCACAGGTAGGCACTTTACATGAAACACCTCTGTTTTCTTTGAGAAAATGTGATGTGTCCACTTTGTGTTTTGGGGCATTTCCTGTCGCGGGCACTAGGCCTACCTGCACAAGTGAGGCACCATTTTTATCGGGAAACTTGGGGGAACGCTGGGTGGAAGGAAATTTGTGGCTCCTCTCAGATTCCAGAACTTTCTGTCACCGAAATGTGAGGAAAAAGTGTTTTTTTAGTCACATTTTGAGGTTTGCAAAAGATTCCGGATAACAGAACCTGGTGAGAGCCCGACAAGTCACCCTATCTTGGATTCCCTTAGGTCTCTAGTTTTAAAAAATGCACAGGTTTGGTAGGTTTCCCTAGGTGGCGGCTGAGCTAGAGGCCAAAATCCACAGGTAGGCACTTTACAAGAAACACCTCTGTTTTCTTTGAGAAAATGTGATGTGTCCACTTTGTGTTTTGGGGCATTTCCTGTCGTGGGCACTAGGCCTACCCACACAAGTGAGGTACCATTTTTATCGGGAGACTTGGGGGAACGGTGGGTGGAAGGAAATTTGTGGCTCCTCTCAGATTCCAGAACTCTCATTTACCGAAATGTGAGGAAAAAGTGTTTTTTTAGCCACATTTTGAGGTTTGCAAAGGATTCTGGGTGACAGAATCTGGTGAGAGCCCGACAAGTCACCCTATCTTGGATTCCCTTAGGTCTCTAGTTTTAAAAAATGCACTGGTTTGGTAGGTTTCCCTAGGTGGCGGCTGAGCTAGAGGCCAAAATCCACAGGTAGGCACTTTACAAAAAACACCTCTGTTTTCTTTGAGAAAATGTGATGTGTCCACTTTGTGTTTTTTGGGGCATTTCCTGTCGCGGGCACTAGGCCTACCCACACAAGTGAGGAACCATTTTATCGGGAGACTTGGGGGAACGCTGGGTGGAAGGAAATTTGTGGCTCCTCTCAGATTCCAGAACTCTCTGTCAACGAAATGTGAGGGAAGTGATTTTTTTTAACCACATTTTGAGGTTTGCAAAGGCTTCTGGGGAAGAGAACCTGATGAGAGCCCAAAAAGTCACCCCATCTTGGATTCCCCTAGGTCTCTAGTTTTCAAAAATGCACCGGTTTGGTAGGTTTCCCTAGGTGGCGGCTGAGCTAGAGGCCAAAATCCACAGGTAGGCACTTTACAAAAAACACCTCTGTTTTCTTTGAGAAAATGTGATGTGTCCACTTTGTGTTTTGGCGCATTTCCTGTCGCGGGCACTAGAACTACCCACACAAGTGAGGAACCATTTTATCTGGAGACTTGGGGGAATGCTGGGTGGAAGGAAATTTGTGGCTCCTCTCGGATTCCAGAACTCTCTGTCACCGAAATGTGAGGAAAAAGTGTTTTTTTAGCCACATTTTGAGGTTTGCAAAGGCTTCTGGGGAACAGAACCTGTTGAGAGCCCAACAAGTCACCCCATCTTTGATTCCCCTAGGTCTCTAGTTTTCAAAAATGCATCGGTTTGGTAGGTTTCCCTAGGTGGCGGCTGAGCTAGAGGCCAAAATCCACAGGTAGGCACTTTACATGAAACACCTCTGTTTTCTTTGAGAAAATGTGATGTGTCCACTTTGTGTTTTGGGGCATTTCCTGTCGCGGGCACTAGGCCTACCTGCACAAGTGATGCACCATTTTTATCGGGAAACTTGGGGGAACGCTGGGTGGAAGGAAATGTGTGGCTCCTCTCAGATTCCAGAACTTTCTGTCACCGAAATGTGAGGAAAAAGTGTTTTTTTAGTCACATTTTGAGGTTTGCAAAAGATTCTGGATAACAGAACCTGGTGAGAGCCCGACAAGTCACCCTATCTTGGATTCCCTTAGGTCTCTAGTTTAAAAAAATGCACAGGTTTGGTAGGTTTCCCTAGGTGGTGGCTGAGCTAGAGGCCAAAATCCACAGGTAGGCTCTTTACAAGAAACACCTCGGTTTTCTTTGAGAAAATGTGATGTGTCCACTTTGTGTTTTGGGGCATTTCCTGTCGTGGGCACTAGGCCTACCCACACAAGTGAGGTACCATTTATATCGGGAGACTTGGGGGAACGGTGGGTGGAAGGAAATTTGTGGCTCCTCTCAGATTCCAGAACTTTCTGTCACCGAAATGTGAGGAAAAAGTGTTTTTTTAGCCACATTTTGAGGTTTGCAAAGGATTCTGGGTAACAGAACCTGGTGAGAGCCCGACAAGTCACCCCATCTTGGATTCCCCTAGGTCTCTAGTTTTCAAAAATGCACTGGTTTGGTAGGTTTCCCTAGGTGGCGGCTGAGCTAGAGGCCAAAATCCACAGATAGACACTTTACAAAAAACACCTCTGTTTTCTTTGAGAAAATGTGATGTGTCCACTTTGTGTTTTGGGGCATTTCCTGTCGTGGGCACTAGGCCTACCCACACAAGTGAGGTACCATTTTTATCGGGAGACTTGGGGTAACGATGGGTGGAAGGAAATTTGTGGCTCCTCTCAGATTCCAGAACTTTCAGTCACCGAAATGTGAGGAAAAGGTGTTTTGTTAGCCACATTTTGAGGTTTGCAAAGGCTTCTGGGGAACAGAACCTGATGAGAGCCCAACAAGTCACCCCATCTTGGATTCCCCTAGGTCTCTAGTTTTAAAAAATGCACAGGTTTGGTAGGTTTCCCCAGGTGGCGGCTGAGCTAGAGGCCAAAATCCACAGGTAGGCACTTTACATGAAACACCTCTGTTTTCTTTGAGAAAATGTGATGTGTCCACTTTGTGTTTTGGGGCATTTCCTGTCGCGGGCACTAGGCCTACCTGCACAAGTGAGGCACCATTTTTATCGGGAAACTTGGAGGAACGCTGGGTGGAAGGAAATTTGTGGCTCCTCTCAGATTCCAGAACTTTCTGTCACCGAAATGTGAGGAAAAAGTGTTTTTTTAGTCACATTTTGAGGTTTGCAAAAGATTCCGGATAACAGAACCTGGTGAGAGCCCGACAAGTCACCCTATCTTGGATTCCCTTAGGTCTCTAGTTTTAAAAAATGCACAGGTTTGGTAGGTTTCCCTAGGTGGCGGCTGAGCTAGAGGCCAAAATCCACAGGTAGGCACTTTACAAGAAACACCTCTGTTTTCTTTGAGAAAATGTGATGTGTCCACTTTGTGTTTTGGGGCATTTCCTGTCGTGGGCACTAGGCCTACCCACACAAGTGAGGTACCATTTATATCGGGAGACTTGGGGGAACGGTGGGTGGAAGGAAATTTGTGGCTCCTCTATGATTCCAGAACTTTCTGTCACCGAAATGTGAGGAAAAAGTGTTTTTTTAGCCACATTTTGAGGTTTGCAAAGGATTCTGGGTAACAGAACCTGGTGAGAGCCCGACAAGTCACCCCATCTTGGATTCCCCTAGGTCTCTAGTTTTCAAAAATGCACCGGTTTGGTAGGTTTCCCTAGGTGGCGGCTGAGCTAGAGGCCAAAATCCACAGATAGACACTTTACAAAAAACACCTCTGTTTTCTTTGAGAAAATGTGATGTGTCCACTTTGTGTTTTGGGGCATTTCCTGTCGTGGGCACTAGGCCTACCCACACAAGTGAGGTACCATTTTTATCGGGAGACTTGGGGTAACGATGAGTGGAAGGAAATTTGTGGCTCCTCTCAGATTCCAGAACTTTCTGTCACCGAAAAGTGAGGAAAAGGTGTTTTGTTAGCCACATTTTGAGGTTTGCAAAGGCTTCTGGGGAACAGAACCTGATGAGAGCCCAACAAGTCACCCCATCTTGGATTCCCCTAGGTCTCTAGTTTTAAAAAATGCACAGGTTTGGTAGGTTTCCCAAGGTGGCGGCTGAGCTAGAGGCCAAAATCCACAGGTAGGCACTTTACATGAAACACCTCTGTTTTCTTTGAGAAAATGTGATGTGTCCACTTTGTGTTTTGGGGCATTTCCTGTCGCGGGCACTAGGCCTACCTGCACAAGTGAGGCACCATTTTTATCGGGAAACTTGGGGGAACGCTGGGTGGAAGGAAATTTGTGGCTCCTCTCAGATTCCAGAACTTTCTGTCACCGAAATGTGAGGAAAAAGTGTTTTTTTAGTCCCATTTTGAGGTTTGCAAAAGATTCCGGATAACAGAACCTGGTGAGAGCCCGACAAGTCACCCTATCTTGGATTCCCTTAGGTCTCTAGTTTTAAAAAATGCACAGGTTTGGTAGGTTTCCCTAGGTGGCGGCTGAGCTAGAGGCCAAAATCCACAGGTAGGCACTTTACAAGAAACACCTCTGTTTTCTTTGAGAAAATGTGATGTGTCCACTTTGTGTTTTGGGGCATTTCCTGTCGTGGGCACTAGGCCTACCCACACAAGTGAGGTACCATTTTTATCGGGAGACTTGGGGGAACGGTGGGTAGAAGGAAATTTGTGGCTCCTCTCAGATTCCAGAACTTTCTGTCACCGAAATGTGAGGAAAAAGTGTTTTTTTAGCCACATTTTGAGGTTTGCAAAGGATTCTGGGTAACAGAACCTGGTGAGAGCCCGACAAGTCACCCCATCTTAGATTCCCCTAGGTCTCTAGTTTTAAAAAATGCACAGGTTTGGTAGGTTTCCCTAGGTGGCGGCTGAGATAGAGGCCAAAATCCACAGGTAGGCACTTTACAAGAAACACCTCTGTTTTCTTTGAGAAAATGTGATGTGTCCACTTTGTGTTTTGGGGCATTTCCTGTTGCGGGCACTAGGCCTACCCACACAAGTGAGGTACCATTTTTATCGGGAGACTTGGGGGAACGGTGGGTGGAAGGAAATTTGTGGCTCCTCTCAGATTCCAGAACTCTCATTTACCGAAATGTGAGGAAAAAGTGTTTTTTTAGCCACATTTTGAGGTTTGCAAAGGATTCTGGGTGACAGAATCTGGTGAGAGCCCGACAAGTCACCCTATCTTGGATTCCCTTAGGTCTCTAGTTTTAAAAAATGCACTGGTTTGGTAGGTTTCCCTAGGTGGCGGCTGAGCTAGAGGCCAAAATCCACAGGTAGGCACTTTACAAAAAACACCTCTGTTTTCTTTGAGAAAATGTGATGTGTCCACTTTGTGTTTTTTGGGGCATTTCCTGTCGCGGGCACTAGGCCTACCCGCACAAGTGAGGAACCATTTTATCGGGAGACTTGGGGGAACGCTGGGTGGAAGGAAATTTGTGGCTCCTCTCAGATTCCAGAACTCTCTGTCACCGAAATGTGAGGGAAGTGATTTTTTTCAACCACATTTTGAGGTTTGCAAAGGCTTCTGGGGAAGAGAACCTGATGAGAGCCCAAAAAGTCACCCCATCTTGGATTCCCCTAGGTCTCTAGTTTTCAAAAATGCACCGGTTTGGTAGGTTTCCGTAGGTGGCGGCTGAGCTAGAGGCCAAAATCCACAGGTAGGCACTTTACAAAAAACACCTCTGTTTTCTTTGAGAAAATGTGATGTGTCCACTTTGTGTTTTGGCGCATTTTCTGTCGCGGGCACTAGAACTACCCACACAAGTGAGGAACCATTTTATCTGGAGACTTGGGGGAATGCTGGGTGGAAGGAAATTTGTGGCTCCCCTCGGATTCCAGAACTCTCTGTCACCGAAATGTGAGGAAAAAGTGTTCTTTTAGCCACATTTTGAGGTTTGCAAAGGCTTCTGGGGAACAGAACCTGTTGAGAGCCCAACAAGTCACCCCATCTTTGATTCCCCTAGGTCTCTAGTTTTCAAAAATGCATCGGTTTGGTAGGTTTCCCTAGGTGGCGGCTGAGCTAGAGGCCAAAATCCACAGGTAGGCACTTTACATGAAACACCTCTGTTTTCTTTGAGAAAATGTGATGTGTCCACTTTGTGTTTTTGGGCATTTCCTGTCGCGGGCACTAGGCCTACCTGCACAAGTGATGCACCATTTTTATCGGGAAACTTGGGGGAACGCTGGGTGGAAGGAAATTTGTGGCTCCTCTCAGATTCCAGAACTTTCTGTCACCGAAATGTGAGGAAAAAGTGTTTTTTTAGTCACATTTTGAGGTTTGCAAAAGATTCTGGATAACAGAACCTGGTGAGAGCCCGACAAGTCACCCTATCTTGGATTCCCTTAGGTCTCTAGTTTAAAAAAATGCACAGGTTTGGTAGGTTTCCCTAGGTGGTGGCTGAGCTAGAGGCCAAAATCCACAGGTAGGCACTTTACAAGAAACACCTCGGTTTTCTTTTTGAAAATGTGATGTGTCCACTTTGTGTTTTGGGGCATTTCCTGTCGTGGGCACTAGGCCTACCCACACAAGTGAGGTACCATTTATATCGGGAGACTTGGGGGAACGGTGGGTGGAAGGAAATTTGTGGCTCCTCTCAGATTCCAGAACTTTCTGTCACCGAAATGTGAGGAAAAAGTGTTTTTTTAGCCACATTTTGAGGTTTGCAAAGGATTCTGGGTAACAGAACCTGGTGAGAGCCCGACAAGTCACCCATCTTGGATTCCCCTAGGTCTCTAGTTTTCAAAAATGCACTGGTTTGGTAGGTTTCCCTAGGTGGCGGCTGAGCTAGAGGCCAAAATCCACAGATAGACACTTTACAAAAAACACCTCTGTTTTCTTTGAGAAAATGTGATGTGTACACTTTGTGTTTTGGGGCATTTCCTGTCGTGGGCACTAGGCCTACCCACACAAGTGAGGTACCATTTTTATCGGGAGACTTGGGGTAACGATGGGTGGAAGGAAATTTGTGGCTCCTCTCAGATTCCAGAACTTTCTGTCACCGAAATGTGAGGAAAAGGTGTTTTGTTAGCCACATTTTGAGGTTTGCAAAGGCTTCTGGGGAACAGAACCTGATGAGAGCCCAACAAGTCACCCCATCTTGGATTCCCCTAGGTCTCTAGTTTTAAAAAATGCACAGGTTTGGTAGGTTTCCCCAGGTGGCGGCTGAGCTAGAGGCCAAAATCCAGAGGTAGGCACTTTACATGAAACACCTCTGTTTTCTTTGAGAAAATGTGATGTGTCCACTTTGTGTTTTGGGGCATTTCCTGTCGCGGGCACTAGGCCTACCTGCACAAGTGAGGCACCATTTTTATCGGGAAACTTGGGGGAACGCTGGGTGGAAGGAAATTTGTGGCTCCTCTCAGATTCCAGAACTTTCTGTCACCGAAATGTGAGGAAAAAGTGTTTTTTTAGTCACATTTTGAGGTTTGCAAAAAAGTCCGGATAACAGAACCTGGTGAGAGCCCGACAAGTCACCCTATCTTGGATTCCCTTAGGTCTCTAGTTTAAAAAAATGCACAGGTTTGGTAGGTTTCCCTAGGTGGCGGCTGAGCTAGAGGCCAAAATCCACAGGTAGGCACTTTACAAGAAACACCTCTGTTTTCTTTGAGAAAATGTGATGTGTCCACTTTGTGTTTTGGGGCATTTCCTGTCGTGGGCACTAGGCCTACCCGCACAAGTGAGGTACCATTTTTATCGGGAGACTTGGGGGAACGGTGGGTAGAAGGAAATTTGTGGCTCCTCTCAGATTCCAGAACTTTCTGTCACCGAAATGGGAGGAAAAAGTGTTTTTTTAGCCACATTTTGAGGTTTGCAAAGGATTCTGGGTAAGAGAACCTGGTGAGAGCCCGAGAAGTCACCCCATCTTAGATTCCCCTAGGTCTCTAGTTTTAAAAAATGCACAGGTTTGGTAGGTTTCCCTAGGTGGCGGCTGAGATAGAGGCCAAAATCCACAGGTAGGCACTTTACAAGAAACACCTCTGTTTTCTTTGAGAAAATGTGATGTGTCCACTTTGTGTTTTGGGGCATTTCCTGTCGTGGGCACTAGGCCTACCCGCACAAGTGAGGTACCATTTTTATCGGGAGACTTGGGGGAACGGTGGGTAGAAGGAAATTTGTGGCTCCTCTCAGATTCCAGAACTTTCTGTCACCGAAATGTGAGGAAAAAGTGTTTTTTTAGCCACATTTTGAGGTTTGCAAAGGATTCTGGGTAACAGAACCTGGTGAGAGCCCGACAAGTCACCCCATCTTAGATTCCCCTAGGTCTCTAGTTTTAAAAAATGCACAGGTTTGGTAGGTTTCCCTAGGTGGCGGCTGAGATAGAGGCCAAAATCCACAAGTAGGCACTTTACAAGAAACACCTCTGTTTTCTTTGAGAAAATGTGATGTGTCCACTTTGTGTTTTGGGGCATTTCCTGTTGGGGGCACTAGGCCTACCCACACAAGTGAGGTACCATTTTTATCGGGAGACTTGGGGGAACGGTGGGTGGAAGGAAATTTGTTGCTCCTCTCAGATTCCAGAACTCTCATTTACCGAAATGTGAGGAAAAAGTGTTTTTTTAGCCACATTTTGAGGTTTGCAAAGGATTCTGGGTGACAGAATCTGGTGAGAGCCCGACAAGTCACCCTATCTTGGATTCCCTTAGGTCTCTAGTTTTAAAAAATGCACTGGTTTGGTAGGTTTCCCTAGGTGGCGGCTGAGCTAAAGGCCAAAATCCACAGGTAGGCACTTTACAAAAAACACCTCTGTTTTCTTTGAGAAAATGTGATGTGTCCACTTTGTGTTTTTTGGGGCATTTCCTGTCGCGGGCACTAGGCCTACCCACACAAGTGAGGAACCATTTTATCGGGAGACTTGGGGGAACGCTGGGTGGAAGGAAATTTGTGGCTCCTCTCAGATTCCAGAACTCTCTGTCACCGAAATGTGAGGGAAGTGATTTTTTTTAACCACATTTTGAGGTTTGCAAAGGCTTCTGGGGAAGAGAACCTGATGAGAGCCCAAAAAGTCACCCCATCTTGGATTCCCCTAGGTCTCTAGTTTTCAAAAATGCACCGGTTTGGTAGGTTTCCCTAGGTGGCGGCTGAGCTAGAGGCCAAAATCCACAGGTAGGCACTTTACAAAAAACACCTCTGTTTTCTTTGAGAAAATGTGATGTGTCCACTTTGTGTTTTGGCGCATTTCCTGTCGCGGGCACTAGAACTACCCACACAAGTGAGGAACCATTTTATCTGGAGACTTGGGGGAATGCTGGGTGGAAGGAAATTTGTGGCTCCTCTCGGATTCCAGAACTCTCTGTCACCGAAATGTGAGGAAAAAGTGTTTTTTTAGCCACATTTTGAGGTTTGCAAAGGCTTCTGGGGAACAGAACCTGTTGAGAGCCCAACAAGTCACCCCATCTTTGATTCCCCTAGGTCTCTAGTTTTCAAAAATGCATCGGTTTGGTAGGTTTCCCTAGGTGGCGGCTGAGCTAGAGACCAAAATCCACAGGTAGGCACTTTACAAGAAACACCTCTGTTTTCTTTGAGAAAATGTGATGTGTCCACTTTGTGTTTTGGGGCATTTCCTGTCGTGGGCACTAGGCCTACCCGCACAAGTGAGGTACCATTTTTATCGGGAGACTTGGGGGAACGGTGGGTAGAAGGAAATTTGTGGCTCCTCTCAGATTCCAGAACTTTCTGTCACCGAAATGGGAGGAAAAAGTGTTTTTTTAGCCACATTTTGAGGTTTGCAAAGGATTCTGGGTAAGAGAACCTGGTGAGAGCCCGAGAAGTCACCCCATCTTAGATTCCCCTAGGTCTCTAGTTTTAAAAAATGCACAGGTTTGGTAGGTTTCCCTAGGTGGCGGCTGAGATAGAGGCCAAAATCCACAGGTAGGCACTTTACAAGAAACACCTCTGTTTTCTTTGAGAAAATGTGATGTGTCCACTTTGTGTTTTGGGGCATTTCCTGTCGTGGGCACTAGGCCTACCCGCACAAGTGAGGTACCATTTTTATCGGGAGACTTGGGGGAACGGTGGGTAGAAGGAAATTTGTGGCTCCTCTCAGATTCCAGAACTTTCTGTCACCGAAATGTGAGGAAAAAGTGTTTTTTTAGCCACATTTTGAGGTTTGCAAAGGATTCTGGGTAACAGAACCTGGTGAGAGCCCGACAAGTCACCCTATCTTAGATTCCCCTAGGTCTCTAGTTTTAAAAAATGCACAGGTTTGGTAGGTTTCCCTAGGTGGCGGCTGAGATAGAGGCCAAAATCCACAAGTAGGCACTTTACAAGAAACACCTCTGTTTTCTTTGAGAAAATGTGATGTGTCCACTTTGTGTTTTGGGGCATTTCCTGTTGGGGGCACTAGGCCTACCCACACAAGTGAGGTACCATTTTTATCGGGAGACTTGGGGGAACGGTGGGTGGAAGGAAATTTGTGGCTCCTCTCAGATTCCAGAACTCTCATTTACCGAAATGTGAGGAAAAAGTGATTTTTTAGCCACATTTTGAGGTTTGCAAAGGATTCTGGGTGACAGAATCTGGTGAGAGCCCGACAAGTCACCCTATCTTGGATTCCCTTAGGTCTCTAGTTTTAAAAAATGCACTGGTTTGGTAGGTTTCCCTAGGTGGCGGCTGAGCTAGAGGCCAAAATCCACAGGTAGGCACTTTACAAAAAACACCTCTGTTTTCTTTGAGAAAATGTGATGTGTCCACTTTGTGTTTTTTGGGGCATTTCCTGTCGCGGGCACTAGGCCTACCCACACAAGTGAGGAACCATTTTATCGGGAGACTTGGGGGAACGCTGGGTGGAAGGAAATTTGTGGCTCCTCTCAGATTCCAGAACTCTCTGTCACCGAAATGTGAGGGAAGTGATTTTTTTTAACCACATTTTGAGGTTTGCAAAGGCTTCTGGGGAAGAGAACCTGATGAGAGCCCAAAAAGTCACCCCATCTTGGATTCCCCTAGGTCTCTAGTTTTCAAAAATGCACCGGTTTGGTAGGTTTCCCTAGGTGGCGGCTGAGCTAGAGGCCAAAATCCACAGGTAGGCACTTTACAAAAAACACCTCTGTTTTCTTTGAGAAAATGTGATGTGTCCACTTTGTGTTTTGGCGCATTTCCTGTCGCGGGCACTAGAACTACCCACACAAGTGAGGAACCATTTTATCTGGAGACTTGGGGGAATGCTGGGTGGAAGGAAATTTGTGGCTCCTCTCGGATTCCAGAACTCTCTGTCACCGAAATGTGAGGAAAAAGTGTTTTTTTAGCCACATTTTGAGGTTTGCAAAGGCTTCTGGGGAACAGAACCTGTTGAGAGCCCAACAAGTCACCCCATCTTTGATTCCCCTAGGTCTCTAGTTTTCAAAAATGCATCGGTTTGGTAGGTTTCCCTAGGTGGCGGCTGAGCTAGAGGCCAAAATCCACAGGTAGGCACTTTACAAGAAACACCTCTGTTTTCTTTGAGAAAATGTGATGTGTCCACTTTGTGTTTTGGGGCATTTCCTGTCGCGGGCACTAGGCCTACCTGCACAAGTGATGCACCATTTTTATCGGGAAACTTGGGGGAACGCTGGGTGGAAGGAAATTTGTGGCTCCTCTCAGATTCCAGAACTTTCTGTCACCGAAATGTGAGGAAAAAGTGTTTTTTTAGTCACATTTTGAGGTTTGCAAAAGATTCTGGATAACAGAACCTGGTGAGAGCCCGACAAGTCACCCTATCTTGGATTCCCTTAGGTCTCTAGTTTAAAAAAATGCACAGGTTTGGTAGGTTTCCCTAGGTGGTGGCTGAGCTAGAGGCCAAAATCCACAGGTAGGCACTTTACAAGAAACACCTCGGTTTTCTTTGAGAAAATGTGATGTGTCCACTTTGTGTTTTGGGGCATTTCCTGTCGTGGGCACTAGGCCTACCCACACAAGTGAGGTACCATTTATATCGGGAGACTTGGGGGAACGGTGGATGGAAGGAAATTTGTGGCTCCTCTCAGATTCCAGAACTTTCTGTCACCGAAATGTGAGGAAAAAGTGTTTTTTTAGCCACATTTTGAGGTTTGCAAAGGATTCTGGGTAACAGAACCTGGTGAGAGCCCGACAAGTCACCCCATCTTGGATTCCCCTAGGTCTCTAGTTTTCAAAAATGCACTGGTTTGGTAGGTTTCCCTAGGTGGCGGCTGAGCTAGAGGCCAAAATCCACAGGTAGGCACTTTACAAGAAACACCTCTGTTTTCTTTGAGAAAATGTGATGTGTCCACTTTGTGTTTTGGGGCATTTCCTGTCGTGGGCACTAGGCCTACCCGCACAAGTGAGGTACCATTTTTATCGGGAGACTTGGGGGAACGCTGGGTGTAAGGAAATTTGTGGCTCCTCTCAGATTCCAGAACTTTCTGTCACCGAAATGTGAAGAAAAAGTGTTTTTTTAGCCACATTTTGAGGTTTGCAAAGGATTCTGGGTAACAGAACCTGGTGAGAGCCCAACAAGTCACCCCATCTTGGATTCCCCTAGGTCTCTAGTTTTCAAAAATGCACCGGTTTGGTAGGTTTCCCTAGGTGGCGGCTGAGCTAGAGGCCAAAATCCACAGGTAGGCACTTTACAAGAAACACCTCTGTTTTCTTTAAGAAAATGTGATGTGTCCACTTTGTGTTTTGGGGCATTTCCTGTCACGGGCACTAGGCCTACCCACACAAGTGAGGTACCATTTTTTATCGGGAAACTTGGGGTAACGATGGGTGGAAGGAAATTTGTGGCTCCTCTCAGATTCCAGAACTTTCTGTCACCGAAATGTGAGGAAAAGGTGTTTTGTTAGCCACATTTTGAGGTTTGCAAAGGATTCAGGTTTAACAGGACCTGGTGAGAGCCCAACAAGTCACCCCATCTTGGATTCCCCTAGGTCTCTAGTTTTCAAAAATGCACAGGTTTGGTAGGTTACCCCAGGTGGCGGCTGAGCTAGAGGCCAAAATCCACAGGTAGGCACTTTACATGAAACACCTCTGTTTTCTTTGAGAAAATGTGATGTGTCCACTTTGTGTTTTGGGGCATTTCCTGTCGCGGGCACTAGGCCTACCCGCACAAGTGAGGTACCATTTTTATCGGGAAACTTGGGGGAACGCTGGGTGGAAGGAAATTTGTGGCTCCTCTCAGATTCCAGAACTTTCTGTCACCGAAATGTGAGGAAAAAGTGTTTTTTTAGTCACATTTTGAGGTTTGCAAAAGATTCTGGATAACAGAACCTGGTGAGAGCCCGACAAGTCACCCTATCTTGGATTCCCTTAGGTCTCTAGTTTTAAAAAATGCACAGGTTTGGTAGGTTTCCTTAGGTGGCGGCTGAGCTAGAGGCCAAAATCCACAGGTAGGCACTTTACAAGAAACACCTCTGTTTTCTTTGAGAAAATGTGATGTGTCCACTTTGTGTTTTGGGGCATTTCCTGTTGTGGGCACTAGGCCTACCCGCACAAGTGAGGTACCATTTTTATCGGGAGACTTGGGGGAACGGTGGGTGGAAGGAAATTTGTGGCTCCTCTCAGATTCCAGAACTTTCTGTCACCGAAATGTGAGGAAAAAGTGTTTTTTAGCCACATTTTGAGGTTTGCAAAGGATTCTGGGTAACAGAACCTGGTGAGAGCCCGACAAGTCACCCCATCTTAGATTCCCCTAGGTCTCTTTTTTTCACAAATGCACCGGTTTGGTAGGTTTCCCTAGGTGGCGGCTGAGCTAGAGGCCAAAATCCACAGATAGACACTTTACAAAAAACACCTCTGTTTTCTTTGAGAAAATGTGATGTGTCCACTTTGTTTTTTGGGGCATTTCCTGTCGTGGGCACTAGGCCTACCCACACAAGTGAGGTACCATTTTTATCGGGAGACTTGGGGGAACGGTGGGTGGAAGGAAATTTGTGGCTCCTCTCAGATTCCAGAACTTTCTGTCACCGAAATGTGAGGAAAAATTGTTTTTTTAGCCACATTTTGAGGTTTGCAAAGGATTCTGGGTAACAGAACCTGGTGAGAGCCCGACAAGTCACCCCATTTAGGATTCCCCTAGGTCTCTAGTTTTCAAAAATGCACCGGTTTGGTAGGTTTCCCTAGGTGGCGGCTGAGCTAGAGGCCAAAATCCACAGATAGACACTTTACAAAAAACACCTCTGTTTTCTTTAAGAAAATGTGATGTGTCCACTTTGTGTTTTGGCGCATTTCCTGTCGCGGGCACTAGGCCTACCCACACAAGTGAGGAACCATTTTATCTGGAGACTTGGGGGAACGCTGGGTGGAAGGAAATTTGTGGCTCCTCTCGGATTCCAGAACTCTCTGTCACCGAAATGTGAGGAAAAAGTGTTTTTTTAGCCACATTTTGAGGTTTGCAAAGGCTTCTGGGGAACAGAACCTGATGAGAGCCCAACAAGTCACCCCATCTTGGATTCCCCTAGGTCTCTAGTTTTCAAAAATGCACCGGTTTGGTAGGTTTCCCTAGGTGGCGGCTGAGCTAGAGGCCAAAATCCACAGGTAGGCACTTTACATGAAACACCTCTGTTTTCTTTGAGAAAATGTGATGTGTCCACTTTGTGTTTTGGGGCATTTCCTGTCACGGGCACTAGGCCTACCCACACAAGTGAGGTACCATTTTTTATCGGGAAACTTGGGGTAACGATGGGTGGAAGGAAATTTGTGGCTCCTCTCAGATTCCAGAACTTTCTGTCACCGAACTGTGAGGAAAAGGTGTTTTGTTAGCCACATTTTGAGGTTTGCAAAGGATTCAGGGTTAACAGGACCTGGTGAGAGCCCAACAAGTCACCCCATCTTGGATTCCCCTAGGTCTCTATTTTTAAAAAATGCACAGGTTTGGTAGGTTACCCCAGGTGGCGGCTGAGCTAGAGGCCAAAATCCACAGGTGGGCACTTTACATGAAACACCTCTGTTTTCTTTGAGAAAATGTGATGTGTCCACTTTGTGTTTTGGGGCACTTCCTGTCGCGGGCACTAGGCCTACCCGCACAAGTGAGGTACCATTTTTATCGGGAAACTTGGGGGAACGCTGGGTGGAAGGAAATTTGTGGCTCCTCTCAGATTCCAGGACCTTTCTGTCACCGAAATGTGAGGAAAAATTGTTTTTTTAGCCACATTTTGAGGTTTGCAAAGGATTCTGGGTAACAGAACCTGGTGAGAGCCCGACAAGTCACCCCATCTTGGATTCCCCTAGGTCTCTAGTTTTCACAAATGCACCGGTTTGGTAGGTTTCCCTAGGTGGCGGCTGAGCTAGAGGCCAAAATCCACAGATAGACACTTTACAAAAAACACCTCTGTTTTCTTTGAGAAAATGTGATGTGTCCACTTTGTGTTTTGGGGCATTTCCTGTCGCGGTCACTAGGCCTACCCGCACAAGTGAGGTACCATTTTTATCGGGAGACTTGGGGGAACGGTGGGTGGAAGGAAATTTGTGGCTCCTCTCAAATTCCAGAACTTTCTGTCACCGAAATGTGAGTAAAAAGTTTTTTTTTAGCCACATTTTGAGGTTTGCAAAGGATTCTGGGGAAGAGAACCTGATGAGAGCCCAAAAAGTCACCCCATCTTGGATTCCCCTAGGTCTCTAGTTTTCAAAAATGCACCGGTTTGGTAGGTTTCCGTAGGTGGCGGCTGAGCTAGAGGCCAAAATCCACAGGTAGGCACTTTACAAAAAACACCTCTGTTTTCTTTGAGAAAATGTGATGTGTCCACTTTGTGTTTTGGCGCATTTTCTGTCGCGGGCACTAGAACTACCCACACAAGTGAGGAACCATTTTATCTGGAGACTTGGGGGAATGCTGGGTGGAAGGAAATTTGTGGCTCCCCTCGGATTCCAGAACTCTCTGTCACCGAAATGTGAGGAAAAAGTGTTTTTTTAGCCACATTTTGAGGTTTGCAAAGGCTTCTGGGGAACAGAACCTGTTGAGAGCCCAACAAGTCACCCCATCTTTGATTCCCCTAGGTCTCTAGTTTTCAAAAATGCATCGGTTTGGTAGGTTTCCCTAGGTGGCGGCTGAGCTAGAGGCCAAAATCCACAGGTAGGCACTTTACATGAAACACCTCTGTTTTCTTTGAGAAAATGTGATGTGTCCACTTTGTGTTTTTGGGCATTTCCTGTCGCGGGCACTAGGCCTACCTGCACAAGTGATGCACCATTTTTATCGGGAAACTTGGGGGAACGCTGGGTGGAAGGAAATTTGTGGCTCCTCTCAGATTCCAGAACTTTCTGTCACCGAAATGTGAGGAAAAAGTGTTTTTTTAGTCACATTTTGAGGTTTGCAAAAGATTCTGGATAACAGAACCTGGTGAGAGCCCGACAAGTCACCCTATCTTGGATTCCCTTAGGTCTCTAGTTTAAAAAAATGCACAGGTTTGGTAGGTTTCCCTAGGTGGTGGCTGAGCTAGAGGCCAAAATCCACAGGTAGGCACTTTACAAGAAACACCTCGGTTTTCTTTGTGAAAATGTGATGTGTCCACTTTGTGTTTTGGGGCATTTCCTGTCGTGGGCACTAGGCCTACCCACACAAGTGAGGTACCATTTATATCGGGAGACTTGGGGGAACGGTGGGTGGAAGGAAATTTGTGGCTCCTCTCAGATTCCAGAACTTTCTGTCACCGAAATGTGAGGAAAAAGTGTTTTTTTAGCCACATTTTGAGGTTTGCAAAGGATTCTGGGTAACAGAACCTGGTGAGAGCCCGACAAGTCACCCATCTTGGATTCCCCTAGGTCTCTAGTTTTCAAAAATGCACTGGTTTGGTAGGTTTCCCTAGGTGGCGGCTGAGCTAGAGGCCAAAATCCACAGATAGACACTTTACAAAAAACACCTCTGTTTTCTTTGAGAAAATGTGATGTGTCCACTTTGTGTTTTGGGGCATTTCCTGTCGTGGGCACTAGGCCTACCCACACAAGTGAGGTACCATTTTTATCGGGAGACTTGGGGTAACGATGGGTGGAAGGAAATTTGTGGCTCCTCTCAGATTCCAGAACTTTCTGTCACCGAAATGTGAGGAAAAGGTGTTTTGTTAGCCACATTTTGAGGTTTGCAAAGGCTTCTGGGGAACAGAACCTGATGAGAGCCCAACAAGTCACCCCATCTTGGATTCCCCTAGGTCTCTAGTTTTAAAAAATGCACAGGTTTGGTAGGTTTCCCCAGGTGGCGGCTGAGCTAGAGGCCAAAATCCAGAGGTAGGCACTTTACATGAAACACCTCTGTTTTCTTTGAGAAAATGTGATGTGTCCACTTTGTGTTTTGGGGCATTTCCTGTCGCGGGCACTAGGCCTACCTGCACAAGTGAGGCACCATTTTTATCGGGAAACTTGGGGGAACGCTGGGTGGAAGGAAATTTGTGGCTCCTCTCAGATTCCAGAACTTTCTGTCACCGAAATGTGAGGAAAAAGTGTTTTTTTAGTCACATTTTGAGGTTTGCAAAAAATTCCGGATAACAGAACCTGGTGAGAGCCCGACAAGTCACCCTATCTTGGATTCCCTTAGGTCTCTAGTTTAAAAAAATGCACAGGTTTGGTAGGTTTCCCTAGGTGGCGGCTGAGCTAGAGGCCAAAATCCACAGGTAGGCACTTTACAAGAAACACCTCTGTTTTCTTTGAGAAAATGTGATGTGTCCACTTTGTGTTTTGGGGCATTTCCTGTCGTGGGCACTAGGCCTACCCGCACAAGTGAGGTACCATTTTTATCGGGAGACTTGGGGGAACGGTGGGTAGAAGGAAATTTGTGGCTCCTCTCAGATTCCAGAACTTTCTGTCACCGAAATGGGAGGAAAAAGTGTTTTTTTAGCCACATTTTGAGGTTTGCAAAGGATTCTGGGTAAGAGAACCTGGTGAGAGCCCGAGAAGTCACCCCATCTTAGATTCCCCTAGGTCTCTAGTTTTAAAAAATGCACAGGTTTGGTAGGTTTCCCTAGGTGGCGGCTGAGATAGAGGCCAAAATCCACAGGTAGGCACTTTACAAGAAACACCTCTGTTTTCTTTGAGAAAATGTGATGTGTCCACTTTGTGTTTTGGGGCATTTCCTGTCGTGGGCACTAGGCCTACCCGCACAAGTGAGGTACCATTTTTATCGGGAGACTTGGGGGAACGGTGGGTAGAAGGAAATTTGTGGCTCCTCTCAGATTCCAGAACTTTCTGTCACCGAAATGTGAGGAAAAAGTGTTTTTTTAGCCACATTTTGAGGTTTGCAAAGGATTCTGGGTAACAGAACCTGGTGAGAGCCCGACAAGTCACCCCATCTTAGATTCCCCTAGGTCTCTAGTTTTAAAAAATGCACAGGTTTGGTAGGTTTCCCTAGGTGGCGGCTGAGATAGAGGCCAAAATCCACAAGTAGGCACTTTACAAGAAACACCTCTGTTTTCTTTGAGAAAATGTGATGTGTCCACTTTGTGTTTTGGGGCATTTCCTGTTGGGGGCACTAGGCCTACCCACACAAGTGAGGTACCATTTTTATCGGGAGACTTGGGGGAACGGTGGGTGGAAGGAAATTTGTGGCTCCTCTCAGATTCCAGAACTCTCATTTACCGAAATGTGAGGAAAAAGTGTTTTTTTAGCCACATTTTGAGGTTTGCAAAGGATTCTGGGTGACAGAATCTGGTGAGAGCCCGACAAGTCACCCTATCTTGGATTCCCTTAGGTCTCTAGTTTTAAAAAATGCACTGGTTTGGTAGGTTTCCCTAGGTGGCGGCTGAGCTAGAGGCCAAAATCCACAGGTAGGCACTTTACAAAAAACACCTCTGTTTTCTTTGAGAAAATGTGATGTGTCCACTTTGTGTTTTTTGGGGCATTTCCTGTCGCGGGCACTAGGCCTACCCACACAAGTGAGGAACCATTTTATCGGGAGACTTGGGGGAACGCTGGGTGGAAGGAAATTTGTGGCTCCTCTCGGATTCCAGAACTCTCTGTCACCGAAATGTGAGGAAAAAGTGTTTTTTTAGCCACATTTTGAGGTTTGCAAAGGCTTCTGGGGAACAGAACCTGTTGAGAGCCCAACAAGTCACCCCATCTTTGATTCCCCTAGGTCTCTAGTTTTCAAAAATGCATCGGTTTGGTAGGTTTCCCTAGGTGGCGGCTGAGCTAGAGGCCAAAATCCACAGGTAGGCACTTTACAAGAAACACCTCTGTTTTCTTTGAGAAAATGTGATGTGTCCACTTTGTGTTTTGGGGCATTTCCTGTCGTGGGCACTAGGCCTACCCGCACAAGTGAGGTACCATTTTTATCGGGAGACTTGGGGGAACGGTGGGTAGAAGGAAATTTGTGGCTCCTCTCAGATTCCAGAACTTTCTGTCACCGAAATGGGAGGAAAAAGTGTTTTTTTAGCCACATTTTGAGGTTTGCAAAGGATTCTGGGTAAGAGAACCTGGTGAGAGCCCGAGAAGTCACCCCATCTTAGATTCCCCTAGGTCTCTAGTTTTAAAAAATGCACAGGTTTGGTAGGTTTCCCTAGGTGGCGGCTGAGATAGAGGCCAAAATCCACAGGTAGGCACTTTACAAGAAACACCTCTGTTTTCTTTGAGAAAATGTGATGTGTCCACTTTGTGTTTTGGGGCATTTCCTGTCGTGGGCACTAGGCCTACCCGCACAAGTGAGGTACCATTTTTATCGGGAGACTTGGGGGAACGGTGGGTAGAAGGAAATTTGTGGCTCCTCTCAGATTCCAGAACTTTCTGTCACCGAAATGTGAGGAAAAAGTGTTTTTTTAGCCACATTTTGAGGTTTGCAAAGGATTCTGGGTAACAGAACCTGGTGAGAGCCCGACAAGTCACCCCATCTTAGATTCCCCTAGGTCTCTAGTTTTAAAAAATGCACAGGTTTGGTAGGTTTCCCTAGGTGGCGGCTGAGATAGAGGCCAAAATCCACAAGTAGGCACTTTACAAGAAACACCTCTGTTTTCTTTGAGAAAATGTGATGTGTCCACTTTGTGTTTTGGGGCATTTCCTGTTGGGGGCACTAGGCCTACCCACACAAGTGAGGTACCATTTTTATCGGGAGACTTGGGGGAACGGTGGGTGGAAGGAAATTTGTGGCTCCTCTCAGATTCCAGAACTCTCATTTACCGAAATGTGAGGAAAAAGTGATTTTTTAGCCACATTTTGAGGTTTGCAAAGGATTCTGGGTGACAGAATCTGGTGAGAGCCCGACAAGTCACCCTATCTTGGATTCCCTTAGGTCTCTAGTTTTAAAAAATGCACTGGTTTGGTAGGTTTCCCTAGGTGGCGGCTGAGCTAGAGGCCAAAATCCACAGGTAGGCACTTTACAAAAAACACCTCTGTTTTCTTTGAGAAAATGTGATGTGTCCACTTTGTGTTTTTTGGGGCATTTCCTGTCGCGGGCACTAGGCCTACCCACACAAGTGAGGAACCATTTTATCGGGAGACTTGGGGGAACGCTGGGTGGAAGGAAATTTGTGGCTCCTCTCAGATTCCAGAACTCTCTGTCACCGAAATGTGAGGGAAGTGATTTTTTTTAACCACATTTTGAGGTTTGCAAAGGCTTCTGGGGAAGAGAACCTGATGAGAGCCCAAAAAGTCACCCCATCTTGGATTCCCCTAGGTCTCTAGTTTTCAAAAATGCACCGGTTTGGTAGGTTTCCCTAGGTGGCGGCTGAGCTAGAGGCCAAAATCCACAGGTAGGCACTTTACAAAAAACACCTCTGTTTTCTTTGAGAAAATGTGATGTGTCCACTTTGTGTTTTGGCGCATTTCCTGTCGCGGGCACTAGAACTACCCACACAAGTGAGGAACCATTTTATCTGGAGACTTGGGGGAATGCTGGGTGGAAGGAAATTTGTGGCTCCTCTCGGATTCCAGAACTCTCTGTCACCGAAATGTGAGGAAAAAGTGTTTTTTTAGCCACATTTTGAGGTTTGCAAAGGCTTCTGGGGAACAGAACCTGTTGAGAGCCCAACAAGTCACCCCATCTTTGATTCCCCTAGGTCTCTAGTTTTCAAAAATGCATCGGTTTGGTAGGTTTCCCTAGGTGGCGGCTGAGCTAGAGGCCAAAATCCACAGGTAGGCACTTTACAAGAAACACCTCTGTTTTCTTTGAGAAAATGTGATGTGTCCACTTTGTGTTTTGGGGCATTTCCTGTCGCGGGCACTAGGCCTACCTGCACAAGTGATGCACCATTTTTATCGGGAAACTTGGGGGAACGCTGGGTGGAAGGAAATTTGTGGCTCCTCTCAGATTCCAGAACTTTCTGTCACCGAAATGTGAGGAAAAAGTGTTTTTTTAGTCACATTTTGAGGTTTGCAAAAGATTCTGGATAACAGAACCTGGTGAGAGCCCGACAAGTCACCCTATCTTGGATTCCCTTAGGTCTCTAGTTTAAAAAAATGCACAGGTTTGGTAGGTTTCCCTAGGTGGTGGCTGAGCTAGAGGCCAAAATCCACAGGTAGGCACTTTACAAGAAACACCTCGGTTTTCTTTGAGAAAATGTGATGTGTCCACTTTGTGTTTTGGGGCATTTCCTGTCGTGGGCACTAGGCCTACCCACACAAGTGAGGTACCATTTATATCGGGAGACTTGGGGGAACGGTGGATGGAAGGAAATTTGTGGCTCCTCTCAGATTCCAGAACTTTCTGTCACCGAAATGTGAGGAAAAAGTGTTTTTTTAGCCACATTTTGAGGTTTGCAAAGGATTCTGGGTAACAGAACCTGGTGAGAGCCCGACAAGTCACCCCATCTTGGATTCCCCTAGGTCTCTAGTTTTCAAAAATGCACTGGTTTGGTAGGTTTCCCTAGGTGGCGGCTGAGCTAGAGGCCAAAATCCACAGGTAGGCACTTTACAAGAAACACCTCTGTTTTCTTTGAGAAAATGTGATGTGTCCACTTTGTGTTTTGGGGCATTTCCTGTCGTGGGCACTAGGCCTACCCGCACAAGTGAGGTACCATTTTTATCGGGAGACTTGGGGGAACGCTGGGTGTAAGGAAATTTGTGGCTCCTCTCAGATTCCAGAACTTTCTGTCACCGAAATGTGAAGAAAAAGTGTTTTTTTTAGCCACATTTTGAGGTTTGCAAAGGATTCTGGGTAACAGAACCTGGTGAGAGCCCAACAAGTCACCCCATCTTGGATTCCCCTAGGTCTCTAGTTTTCAAAAATGCACCGGTTTGGTAGGTTTCCCTAGGTGGCGGCTGAGCTAGAGGCCAAAATCCACAGGTAGGCACTTTACAAGAAACACCTCTGTTTTCTTTAAGAAAATGTGATGTGTCCACTTTGTGTTTTGGGGCATTTCCTGTCACGGGCACTAGGCCTACCCACACAAGTGAGGTACCATTTTTTATCGGGAAACTTGGGGGAACGCTGGGTGGAAGGAAATTTGTGGCTCCTCTCAGATTCCAGAACTTTCTGTCACCGAAATGTGAGGAAAAAGTGTTTTTTTAGTCACATTTTGAGGTTTGCAAAAGATTCTGGATAACAGAACCTGGTGAGAGCCCGACAAGTCACCCTATCTTGGATTCCCTTAGGTCTCTAGTTTTAAAAAATGCACAGGTTTGGTAGGTTTCCTTAGGTGGCGGCTGAGCTAGAGGCCAAAATCCACAGGTAGGCACTTTACAAGAAACACCTCTGTTTTCTTTGAGAAAATGTGATGTGTCCACTTTGTGTTTTGGGGCATTTCCTGTTGTGGGCACTAGGCCTACCCGCACAAGTGAGGTACCATTTTTATCGGGAGACTTGGGGGAACGGTGGGTGGAAGGAAATTTGTGGCTCCTCTCAGATTCCAGAACTTTCTGTCACCGAAATGTGAGGAAAAGGTGTTTTGTTAGCCACATTTTGAGGTTTGCAAAGGATTCAGGTTTAACAGGACCTGGTGAGAGCCCAACAAGTCACCCCATCTTGGATTCCCCTAGGTCTCTAGTTTTCAAAAATGCACAGGTTTGGTAGGTTACCCCAGGTGGCGGCTGAGCTAGAGGCCAAAATCCACAGGTAGGCACTTTACATGAAACACCTCTGTTTTCTTTGAGAAAATGTGATGTGTCCACTTTGTGTTTTGGGGCATTTCCTGTCGCGGGCACTAGGCCTACCCGCACAAGTGAGGTACCATTTTTATCGGGAAACTTGGGGGAACGCTGGGTGGAAGGAAATTTGTGGCTCCTCTCAGATTCCAGAACTTTCTGTCACCGAAATGTGAGGAAAAAGTGTTTTTTTAGTCACATTTTGAGGTTTGCAAAAGATTCTGGATAACAGAACCTGGTGAGAGCCCGACAAGTCACCCTATCTTGGATTCCCTTAGGTCTCTAGTTTTAAAAAATGCACAGGTTTGGTAGGTTTCCTTAGGTGGCGGCTGAGCTAGAGGCCAAAATCCACAGGTAGGCACTTTACAAGAAACACCTCTGTTTTCTTTGAGAAAATGTGATGTGTCCACTTTGTGTTTTGGGGCATTTCCTGTTGTGGGCACTAGGCCTACCCGCACAAGTGAGGTACCATTTTTATCGGGAGACTTGGGGGAACGGTGGGTGGAAGGAAATTTGTGGCTCCTCTCAGATTCCAGAACTTTCTGTCACCGAAATGTGAGGAAAAAGTGTTTTTTAGCCACATTTTGAGGTTTGCAAAGGATTCTGGGTAACAGAACCTGGTGAGAGCCCGACAAGTCACCCCATCTTAGATTCCCCTAGGTCTCTTTTTTTCACAAATGCACCGGTTTGGTAGGTTTCCCTAGGTGGCGGCTGAGCTAGAGGCCAAAATCCACAGATAGACACTTTACAAAAAACACCTCTGTTTTCTTTGAGAAAATGTGATGTGTCCACTTTGTTTTTTGGGGCATTTCCTGTCGTGGGCACTAGGCCTACCCACACAAGTGAGGTACCATTTTTATCGGGAGACTTGGGGGAACGGTGGGTGGAAGGAAATTTGTGGCTCCTCTCAGATTCCAGAACTTTCTGTCACCGAAATGTGAGGAAAAATTGTTTTTTTAGCCACATTTTGAGGTTTGCAAAGGATTCTGGGTAACAGAACCTGGTGAGAGCCCGACAAGTCACCCCATTTAGGATTCCCCTAGGTCTCTAGTTTTCAAAAATGCACCGGTTTGGTAGGTTTCCCTAGGTGGCGGCTGAGCTAGAGGCCAAAATCCACAGATAGACACTTTACAAAAAACACCTCTGTTTTCTTTAAGAAAATGTGATGTGTCCACTTTGTGTTTTGGCGCATTTCCTGTCGCGGGCACTAGGCCTACCCACACAAGTGAGGAACCATTTTATCTGGAGACTTGGGGGAACGCTGGGTGGAAGGAAATTTGTGGCTCCTCTCGGATTCCAGAACTCTCTGTCACCGAAATGTGAGGAAAAAGTGTTTTTTTAGCCACATTTTGAGGTTTGCAAAGGCTTCTGGGGAACAGAACCTGATGAGAGCCCAACAAGTCACCCCATCTTGGATTCCCCTAGGTCTCTAGTTTTCAAAAATGCACCGGTTTGGTAGGTTTCCCTAGGTGGCGGCTGAGCTAGAGGCCAAAATCCACAGGTAGGCACTTTACAAGAAACACCTCTGTTTTCTTTGAGAAAATGTGATGTGTCCACTTTGTGTTTTGGGGCATTTCCTGTCACGGGCACTAGGCCTACCCACACAAGTGAGGTACCATTTTTTATCGGGAAACTTGGGGTAACGATGGGTGGAAGGAAATTTGTGGCTCCTCTCAGATTCCAGAACTTTCTGTCACCGAACTGTGAGGAAAAGGTGTTTTGTTAGCCACATTTTGAGGTTTGCAAAGGATTCAGGGTTAACAGGACCTGGTGAGAGCCCAACAAGTCACCCCATCTTGGATTCCCCTAGGTCTCTATTTTTAAAAAATGCACAGGTTTGGTAGGTTACCCCAGGTGGCGGCTGAGCTAGAGGCCAAAATCCACAGGTGGGCACTTTACATGAAACACCTCTGTTTTCTTTGAGAAAATGTGATGTGTCCACTTTGTGTTTTGGGGCACTTCCTGTCGCGGGCACTAGGCCTACCCGCACAAGTGAGGTACCATTTTTATCGGGAAACTTGGGGGAACGCTGGGTGGAAGGAAATTTGTGGCTCCTCTCAGATTCCAGGACCTTTCTGTCACCGAAATGTGAGGAAAAATTGTTTTTTTAGCCACATTTTGAGGTTTGCAAAGGATTCTGGGTAACAGAACCTGGTGAGAGCCCGACAAGTCACCCCATCTTGGATTCCCCTAGGTCTCTAGTTTTCACAAATGCACCGGTTTGGTAGGTTTCCCTAGGTGGCGGCTGAGCTAGAGGCCAAAATCCACAGATAGACACTTTACAAAAAACACCTCTGTTTTCTTTGAGAAAATGTGATGTGTCCACTTTGTGTTTTGGGGCATTTCCTGTCGCGGTCACTAGGCCTACCCGCACAAGTGAGGTACCATTTTTATCGGGAGACTTGGGGGAACGGTGGGTGGAAGGAAATTTGTGGCTCCTCTCAAATTCCAGAACTTTCTGTCACCGAAATGTGAGGAAAAAGTTTTTTTTTAGCCACATTTTGAGGTTTGCAAAGGATTCTGGGTAACAGAACCTGGTGAGAGCCCGACAAGTCACCCCATCTTGGATTCCCCTAGGTCTCTAGTTTTCAAAAATGCACCGGTTTGGTAGGTTTCCCTAGGTGGCGGCTCTGCTAGAGGCCAAAATCCACAGATAGACACTTTACAAAAAACACCTCTGTTTTCTTTATGAAAATGTGATGTGTCCACTTTGTGTTTTGGGGCATTTCCTGTCGCGGGCACTAGGCCTACCCACACAAGTGAGGAACCATTTTATCGGGAGACTTGGGGGAACGCTGGGTGGAAGGAAATTGTGGCTCCTCTCAGATTCCAGAACTCTCATTCACCGAAATGTGAGGAAAAAGTGTTTTTTTAGCCACATTTTGAGGTTTGCAAAAGATTCTGGGTAACAGAATCTGGTGAGAGCCCAATAGTCACCCTATCTTGGATTCCCTTAGGTCTCTAGTTTTAAAAAATGCACAGGTTTGGTAGGTTTCCCTAGGTGGCGGCTGAGCTAGAGGCCAAAATGCACAGATAGACACTTTACAAAAAACACCTCTGTTTTCTTTGAGAAAATGTGATGTGTCCACTTTGTGTTTTGGGGCATTTCCTGTCGCGGGCACTAGGCCTACCCACACAAGTGAGGAACTATTTTATCGGGAGACTTGGGGGAACGCTGGGTGGAAGGAAATTTGTGGCTCCTCTCAGATTCCAGAACTCTCATTCACCGAAATGTGAGGAAAAAGTGTTTTTTTAGCCACAATTTGAGGTTTGCAAAGGATTCTGGGTAACAGAATCTGGTGAGAGCCCGACAAGTCACCCTATCTTGGATTCCCTTAGGTCTCTAGTTTTCAAAAATGCACCGGTTTGGTAGGTTTCCCTAGGTGGCGGCTGAGCTAGAGGCCAAAATCCACAGGTAGGCACTTTACAAAAAACACCTCTGTTTTCTTTGAGAAAATGTGATGTGTCCACTTTGTGTTTTGGCGCATTTCCTGTCGCGGGCACTAGGCCTAACCACACAAATGAGGTACCATTTTTTATCGGGAAAGTTGGGGTAACGCTGGGTGGAAGGAAATTTGTGGCTCTTCTCAGATTCCAGAACTTTCTGTCACCGAAATGTGAGGAAAAAGTGTTATTTTAGTCACATTTTGAGGATTGCAAAGGATTCTGGATAACAGAACCTGGTGAGAGCCCGACAAGTCACCTTATCTTGGATTCCCTTAGGTCTCTAGTTTTAAAAAATGCACGGGTTTGGTAGGTTTCCTTAGGTGGCGGCTGAGCTAGAAGCCAAAATCCACAGGTAGGCACTTTACAAGAAACACCTCTGTTTTCTTTGAGACAATGTGATGTGTCCACTTTGTGTTTTGGGGCATTTCCTGTCACGGGCACTAGGCCTACCCTCACAAGTGAGGTACCATTTTTATCGGGAGACTTGGGGGAACGGTGGGTGGAAGGAAATTTGTGGCTCCTCTCAGATTCCAGAACTTTCTGTCACCGAAATGTGAGGAAAAGGTGTTTTGTTAGCCACATTTTGAGGTTTGCAAAGGATTCCGGGTAACAGAATCTGGTGAGAGCCCTACAAGTCACTCCACCTTGGATTCCCCTAGGTCTCTAGTTTTAAAAAATGCACCGGTTTGGTAGGTTTCCCTAGGTGGCGGCTGAGCTAGAGGCCAAAATCCACAGTTAGGCACTTTCCAAAAAACACCTCTGTTTTCTTTGAGAAAATGTGATGTGTCCACTTTGTGTTTTGGGGCATTTCCTGTCGCGGGCACTAGGCCTACCCACACAAGTGAGGAACCATTTTATCGGGAGACTTGGGGGAACGCTGGGTGGAAGGAAATTTGTGGATCCTCTCAGATTCCAGAACTCTCTGTCACCGAAATGTGAGGAAAAAGTGTTTTTTTAGCCACATTTTGAGGTTTGCAAAGGCTTCTGGGGAACAGAACCTAATGAGAGCCCAACAAGTCACCCCATCTTGGATTCCCCTAGGTCTCTAGTTTTCAAAAATGCACCGGTTTGGTAGGTTTCCCTAGGTGGCGGCTGAGCTAGAGGCCAAAATCCACAGGTAGGCACTTTACAAAAAACACCTCTGTTTTCTTTGAGAAAATGTGATGTGTCCACTTTGTGTTTTGGGGCATTTCCTGTCGCGGGCACTAGGCCTACCCACACAAGTGATGAACCATTTTATCTGGAGACTTGGGGGAACGCTGGGTGGAAGGAAATTTGTGGCTCCTCTCGGATTCCAGAACTCTCTGTCACCGAAATGTGAGGAAAAAGTGTTTTTTTAGCCACATTTTGAGGTTTGCAAAGGCTTCTGGGGAACAGAACCTGATGAGAGCCCAACAAGTCACCCCATCTTGGATTCCCCTAGGTCTCTAGTTTTCAAAAATGCATCGGGTTGGTAGGTTTCCCTAGGTGGCGGCTGAGCTAGAGGCCAAAATGCACAGATAGACACTTTACAAAAAACACCTCTGTTTTCTTTGAGAAAATGTGATGTGTCCACTTTGTGTTTTGGGGCATTTCCTGTCGCGGGCACTAGGCCTACCCACACAAGTGAGGAACCATTTTATCTGGAGACTTGGGGGAACGCTGGGTGGAAGGAAATTTGTGGCTCCTCTCGGATTCCAGAACTCTCTGTCACCGAAATGTGAGGAAAAAGTGTTTTTTTAGCCACATTTTGAGGTTTGCAAAAGATTCTGGGTAACAGAATCTGGTGAGAGCCCAATAGTCACCCTATCTTGGATTCCCTTAGGTCTCTAGTTTTAAAAATGCACAGGTTTGGTAGGTTTCCCTAGGTGGCGGCTGAGATAGAGGCCAAAATGCACAGATAGACACTTTACAAAAAACACCTCTGTTTTCTTTGAGAAAATGTGATGTGTCCACTTTGTGTTTTGGGGCATTTCCTGTCGCGGGCACTAGGCCTACCCACACAAGTGAGGAACTATTTTATCGGGAGACTTGGGGGAACGCTGGGTGGAAGGAAATTTGTGGCTCCTCTCAGATTCCAGAACTCTCATTCACCGAAATGTGAGGAAAAAGTGTTTTTTTAGCCACAATTTGAGGTTTGCAAAGGATTCTGGGTAACAGAATCTGGTGAGAGCCCGACAAGTCACCCTATCTTGGATTCCCTTAGGTCTCTAGTTTTCAAAAATGCACCGGTTTGGTAGGTTTCCCTAGGTGGCGGCTGAGCTAGAGGCCAAAATCCACAGGTAGGCACTTTACAAAAAACACCTCTGTTTTCTTTGAGAAAATGTGATGTGTCCACTTTGTGTTTTGGCGCATTTCCTGTCGCGGGCACTAGAACTACCCACACAAGTGAGGAACCATTTTATCTGAAGACTTGGGGGAATGCTGGGTGGAAGGAAATTTGTGGCTCCTCTCGGATTCCAGAACTCTCTGTCACCGAAATGTGAGGAAAAAGTGTTTTTTTAGCCACATTTTGAGGTTTGCAAAGGCTTCTGGGGAACAGAACCTTATGAGAGCCCAACAAGTCACCCCATCTTTGATTCCCCTAGGTCTCTAGTTTTCAAAAATGCACAGGTTTGGTAGGTTTCCTTAGGTGGCGGCTGAGCTACAAGCCAAAATCCACAGGTAGGCACTTTACAAGAAACACCTCTGTTTTCTTTGAGACGATGTGATGTTTCCACTTTGTGTTTTGGGGCATTTCCTGACGCGGGCACTAGGCCTACCCACACAAGTGAGGTACCATTTTTATCGGGAGACTTGGGGGAACGGTGAGTGGAAGGAAATGTGTGGCTCCTCTCAGATTCTAGAACTTTCTGTCACCGAAATGTGAGGAAAAGGTGTTTTGTTAGCCACATTTTCAGGTCTGCAAAGGATTCCGGGTAACAGAACCTGGTGAGAGCCCGACAAGTCACTCCACCTTGCATTCCCCTGGTCTCTAGTTTTCAAAAATGCACCGGTTTGCTAGGTTTCCCTAGGTGGCGGCTGAGCTAGAGGCCAAAATCCACAGGTAGGCACTTTACAAAAAACACCTCTGTTTTCTTTGAGAAAATGTGATGTGTCCACTTTGTGTTTTGGGGCATTTCCTGTCGCGGGCACTAGGCCTACCCACACAAGTGAGGAACCATTTTATCTGGAGACTTGGGGGAACGCTGGGTGGAAGGAAATTTGTGGCTCCTCTCGGATTCCAGAACTCTCTGTCACCGAAATGTGAGGAAAAAGTGTTTTTTTAGACACATTTTGAGGTTTGCAAAGGCTTCTGGGGAACAGAACCTGATGAGAGCCCAACAAGTCACCCCATCTTGGATTACCCTAGGTCTCTAGTTTTCAAAAATGCATCGGGTTGGTAGGTTTCCCTAGGTGGCGGCTGAGCTAGAGGCCAAAATCCACAGGTAGGCACTTTACATGAAACACCTCTGTTTTCTTTGAGAAAATGTGATGTGTCCACTTTGTGTTTTGGGGCATTTCCTGTCGCAGGCACTAGGCCTACCTGCACAAGTGATGCACCATTTTTATCGGGAAACTTGGGGGAACGCTGGGTGGAAGGAAATTTGTGGCTCCTCTCAGATTCCAGAACTTTCTGTCACCGAAATGTGAGGAAAAAGTGTTTTTTTAGTCACATTTTGAGGTTTGCAAAAGATTCTGGATAACAGAACCTGGTGAGAGCCCGACAAGACACCCTATCTTGGATTCCCTTAGGTCTTTAGTTTAAAAAAATGCACAGGTTTGGTAGGTTTCCCTAGGTGGCGGCTGAGCTAGAGGCCAAAATCCACAGATAGACACTTTACAAAAAACACCTCTGTTTTCTTTGAGAAAATGTGATGTGTCCACTTTGTGTTTTGGGGCATTTCCTGTCGTGGGCACTAGGCCTACCCACACAAGTGAGGTACCATTTTTATCGGGAGACTTGGGGTAACGATGGGTGGAAGGAAATTTGTGGCTCCTCTCAGATTCCAGAACTTTCTGTCACCGAAATGTGAGGAAAAGGTGTTTTGTTAGCCACATTTTGAGGTTTGCAAAGGCTTCTGGGGAACAGAACCTGATGAGAGCCCAACAAGTCACCCCATCTTGGATTCCCCTAGGTCTCTAGTTTTAAAAAATGCACAGGTTTGGTAGGTTTCCCAAGGTGGCGGCTGAGCTAGAGGCCAAAATCCACAGGTAGGCACTTTACATGAAACACCTCTGTTTTCTTTGAGAAAATGTGATGTGTCCACTTTGTGTTTTGGGGCATTTCCTGTCGCGGGCACTAGGCCTACCTGCACAAGTGAGGCACCATTTTTATCGGGAAACTTGGGGGAACGCTGGGTGGAAGGAAATTTGTGGCTCCTCTCAGATTCCAGAACTTTCTGTCACCGAAATGTGAGGAAAAAGTGTTTTTTTAGTCACATTTTGAGGTTTGCAAAAGATTCCGGATAACAGAACCTGGTGAGAGCCCGACAAGTCACCCTATCTTGGATTCCCATAGGCCTCTAGTTTTAAAAAATGCACAGGTTTGGTAGGTTTCCCTAGGTGGCGGCTGAGCTAGAGGCCAAAATCCACAGGAAGGCACTTTACAAGAAACACCTCTGTTTTCTTTGAGAAAATGTGATGTGTCCACTTTGTGTTTTGGGGCATTTCCTGTCGTGGGCACTAGGCCTACCCACACAAGTGAGGTACCATTTTTATCGGGAGACTTGGGGGAACGGTGGGTAGAAGGAAATTTGTGGCTCCTCTCAGATTCCAGAACTTTCTGTCACCGAAATGTGAGGAAAAAGTGTTTTTTTAGCCACATTTTGAGGTTTGCAAAGGATTCTGGGTAACAGAACCTGGTGAGAGCCCGACAAGTCACCCCATCTTAGATTCCCCTAGGTCTCTAGTTTTAAAAAATGCACAGGTTTGGTAGGTTTCCCTAGGTGGCGGCTGAGATAGAGGCCAAAATCCACAGCTAGGCACTTTACAAGAAACACCTCTGTTTTCTTTGAGAAAATGTGATGTGTCCACTTTGTGTTTTGGGGCATTTCCTGTTGCGGGCACTAGGCCTACCCACACAAGTGAGGTACCATTTTTATCGGGAGACTTGGGGGAACGGTGGGTGGGAGGAAATTTGTGGCTCCTCTCAGATTCCAGAACTCTCATTTACCGAAATGTGAGGAAAAAGTGTTTTTTTAGCCACATTTTGAGGTTTGCAAAGGATTCTGGGTGACAGAATCTGGTGAGAGCCCGACAAGTCACCCTATCTTGGATTCCCTTAGGTCTCTAGTTTTAAAAAATGCACTGGTTTGGTAGGTTTCCCTAGGTGGCGGCTGAGCTAGAGGCCAAAATCCACAGGTAGGCACTTTACAAAAAACACCTCTGTTTTCTTTGAGAAAATGTGATGTGTCCACTTTGTGTTTTTTGGGGCATTTCCTGTCGCGGGCACTAGGCCTACCCACACAAGTGAGGAACCATTTTATCGGGAGACTTGGGGGAACGCTGGGTGGAAGGAAATTTGTGGCTCCTCTCAGATTCCAGAACTCTCTGTCACCGAAATGTGAGGGAAGTGATTTTTTTTAACCACATTTTGAGGTTTGCAAAGGCTTCTGGGGAAGAGAACCTGATGAGAGCCCAAAAAGTCACCCCATCTTGGATTCCCCTAGGTCTCTAGTTTTCAAAAATGCACCGGTTTGGTAGGTTTCCCTAGGTGGCGGCTGAGCTAGAGGCCAAAATCCACAGGTAGGCACTTTACAAAAAACACCTCTGTTTTCTTTGAGAAAATGTGATGTGTCCACTTTGTGTTTTGGCGCATTTCCTGTCGCGGGCACTAGAACTACCCACACAAGTGAGGAACCATTTTATCTGGAGACTTGGGGGAATGCTGGGTGGAAGGAAATTTGTGGCTCCTCTCGGATTCCAGAACTCTCTGTCACCGAAATGTGAGGAAAAAGTGTTTTTTTAGCCACATTTTGAGGTTTGCAAAGGCTTCTGGGGAACAGAACCTGTTGAGAGCCCAACAAGTCACCCCATCTTTGATTCCCCTAGGTCTCTAGTTTTCAAAAATGCATCGGTTTGGTAGGTTTCCCTAGGTGGCGGCTGAGCTAGAGGCCAAAATCCACAGGTAGGCACTTTACATGAAACACCTCTGTTTTCTTTGAGAAAATGTGATGTGTCCACTTTGTGTTTTGGGGCATTTCCTGTCGCGGGCACTAGGCCTACCTGCACAAGTGATGCACCATTTTTATTGGGAAACTTGGGGGAACGCTGGGTGGAAGGAAATTTGTGGCTCCTCTCAGATTCCAGAACTTTCTGTCACCGAAATGTGAGGAAAAAGTGTTTTTTTAGTCACATTTTGAGGTTTGCAAAAGATTCTGGATAACAGAACCTGGTGAGAGCCCGACAAGTCACCCTATCTTGGATTCCCTTAGGTCTCTAGTTTAAAAAAATGCACAGGTTTGGTAGGTTTCCCTAGGTGGTGGCTGAGCTAGAGGCCAAAATCCACAGGTAGGCACTTTACAAGAAACACCTCGGTTTTCTTTGAGAAAATGTGATGAGTCCACTTTGTGTTTTGGGGCATTTCCTGTCGTGTGCACTAGGCCTACCCACACAAGTGAGGTACCATGTATATCGGGAGACTTGGGGGAACGGTGGGTGGAAGGAAATTTGTGGCTCCTCTCAGATTCCAGAACTTTCTGTCACCGAAATGTGAGGAAAAAGTGTTTTTTTTAGCCACATTTTGAGGTTTGCAAGGATTATGGGTAACAGAACCTGGTGAGAGCCCGACAAGTCACCCATCTTGGATTCCCCTAGGTCTCTAGTTTTCAAAAATGCACTTGTTTGGTAGGTTTCCCTAGGTGGCGGCTGAGCTAGAGGCCAAAATCCACAGATAGACAATTTACAAAAAACACCTCTGTTTTCTTTGAGAAAATGTGATGTGTCCACTTTGTGTTTTGGGGCATTTCCTGTCGTGGGCACTAGGCCTACCCACACAAGCGAGGTACCATTTTTATCGGGAGACTTGGGGTAACGATGGGTGGAAGGAAATTTGTGGCTCCTCTCAGATTCCAGAACTTTCTGTCACCGAAATGTGAGGAAAAAGTGTTTTTTTAGCCACATTTTGAGGTTTGCAAGGATTCTGGGTAACAGAACCTGGTGAGAGCCCGACAAGTCACCCATCTTGGATTCCCCTAGGTCTCTAGTTTTCAAAAATGCACTTGTTTGGTAGGTTTCCCTAGGTGGCGGCTGAGCTAGAGGCCAAAATCCACAGATAGACAATTTACAAAAAACACCTCTGTTTTCTTTGAGAAAATGTGATGTGTCCACTTTGTGTTTTGGGGCATTTCCTGTCGTGGGCACTAGGCCTACCCACACAAGTGAGGTACCATTTTTATCGGGAGACTTGGGGGAACGGTGGGTGGGAGGAAATTTGTGGCTCCTCTCAGATTCCAGAACTCTCATTTACCGAAATGTGAGGAAAAAGTGTTTTTTTAGCCACATTTTGAGGTTTGCAAAGGATTCTGGGTGACAGAATCTGGTGAGAGCCCGACAAGTCACCCTATCTTGGATTCCCTTAGGTCTCTAGTTTTAAAAAATGCACTGGTTTGGTAGGTTTCCCTAGGTGGCGGCTGAGCTAGAGGCCAAAATCCACAGGTAGGCACTTTACAAAAAACACCTCTGTTTTCTTTGAGAAAATGTGATGTGTCCACTTTGTGTTTTTTGGGGCATTTCCTGTCGCAGGCACTAGGCCTACCCACACAAGTGAGGAACCATTTTATCGGGAGACTTGGGGGAACGCTGGGTGGAAGGAAATTTGTGGCTCCTCTCAGATTCCAGAACTCTCTGTCACCGAAATGTGAGGGAAGTGATTTTTTTTAACCACATTTTGAGGTTTGCAAAGGCTTCTGGGGAAGAGAACCTGATGAGAGCCCAAAAAGTCACCCCATCTTGGATTCCCCTAGGTCTCTAGTTTTAAAAAATGCACCGGTTTGGTAGGTTTCCCTAGGTGGCGGCTGAGCTAGAGGCCAAAATCCACAGGTAGGCACTTTACAAAAAACACCTCTGTTTTCTTTGAGAAAATGTGATGTGTCCACTTTGTGTTTTGGCGCATTTCCTGTCGCGGGCACTAGAACTACCCACACAAGTGAGGAACCATTTTATCTGGAGACTTGGGGGAATGCTGGGTGGAAGGAAATTTGTGGCTCCTCTCGGATTCCAGAACTCTCTGTCACCGAAATGTGAGGAAAAAGTGTTTTTTTAGCCACATTTTGAGGTTTGCAAAGGCTTCTGGGGAACAGAACCTGTTGAGAGCCCAACAAGTCACCCCATCTTTGATTCCCCTAGGTCTCTAGTTTTCAAAAATGCATCGGTTTGGTAGGTTTCCCTAGGTGGCGGCTGAGCTAGAGGCCAAAATCCACAGGTAGGCACTTTACATGAAACACCTCTGTTTTCTTTGAGAAAATGTGATGTGTCGACTTTGTGTTTTGGGGCATTTCCTGTCGCGGGCACTAGGCCTACCTGCACAAGTGATGCACCATTTTTATTGGGAAACTTGGGGGAACGCTGGGTGGAAGGAAATTTGTGGCTCCTCTCAGATTCCAGAACTTTCTGTCACCGAAATGTGAGGAAAAAGTGTTTTTTTAGTCACATTTTGAGGTTTGCAAAAGATTCTGGATAACAGAACCTGGTGAGAGCCCGACAAGTCACCCTATCTTGGATTCCCTTAGGTCTCTAGTTTAAAAAAATGCACAGGTTTGGTAGGTTTCCCTAGGTGGTGGCTGAGCTAGAGGCCAAAATCCACAGGTAGGCACTTTACAAGAAACACCTCGGTTTTCTTTGAGAAAATGTGATGAGTCCACTTTGTGTTTTGGGGCATTTCCTGTCGTGGGCACTAGGCCTACCCACACAAGTGAGGTACCATTTATATCGGGAGACTTGGGGGAACGGTGGGTGGAAGGAAATTTGTGGCTCCTCTCAGATTCCAGAACTTTCTGTCACCGAAATGTGAGGAAAAAGTGTTTTTTTAGCCACATTTTGAGGTTTGCAAGGATTCTGGGTAACAGAACCTGGTGAGAGCCCGACAAGTCACCCATCTTGGATTCCCCTAGGTCTCTAGTTTTCAAAAATGCACTTGTTTGGTAGGTTTCCCTAGGTGGCGGCTGAGCTAGAGGCCAAAATCCACAGATAGACAATTTACAAAAAACACCTCTGTTTTCTTTGAGAAAATGTGATGTGTCCACTTTGTGTTTTGGGGCATTTCCTGTCGTGGGCACTAGGCCTACCCACACAAGCGAGGTACCATTTTTATCGGGAGACTTGGGGTAACGATGGGTGGAAGGAAATTTGTGGCTCCTCTCAGATTCCAGAACTTTCTGTCACCGAAATGTGAGGAAAAGGTGTTTTGTTAGCCACATTTTGAGGTTTGCAAAGGCTTCTGGGGAACAGAACCTGATGAGAGCCCAACAAGTCACCCCATCTTGGATTCCCCTAGGTCTCTAGTTTTAAAAAATGCACAGGTTTGGTAGGTTTCCCAAGGTGGCGGCTGAGCTAGAGGCCAAAATCCACAGGTAGGCACTTTACATGAAACACCTCTGTTTTCTTTGAGAAAATGTGATGTGTCCACTTTGTGTTTTGGGGCATTTCCTGTCGCGGGCACTAGGCCTACCTGCACAAGTGAGGCACCATTTTTATCGGGAAACTTGGGGGAACGCTGGGTGGAAGGAAATTTGTGGCTCCTCTCAGATTCCAGAACTTTCTGTCACCGAAATGTGAGGAAAAAGTGTTTTTTTAGTCACATTTTGAGGTTTGCAAAAGATTCCGGATAACAGAACCTGGTGAGAGCCCGACAAGTCACCCTATCTTGGATTCCCTTAGGTCTCTAGTTTTAAAAAATGCACAGGTTTGGTAGGTTTCCCTAGGTGGCGGCTGAGCTAGAGGCCAAAATCCACAGGTAGGCACTTTACAAGAAACACCTCTGTTTTCTTTGAGAAAATGTGATGTGTCCACTTTGTGTTTTGGGGCATTTCCTGTCGTGGGCACTAGGCCTACCCACACAAGTGAGGCACCATTTTTATCGGGAAACTTGGGGGAACGCTGGGTGGAAGGAAATTTGTGGCTCCTCTCAGATTCCAGAACTTTCTGTCACCGAAATGTGAGGAAAAAGTGTTTTTTTAGTCACATTTTGAGGTTTGCAAAAGATTCCGGATAACAGAACCTGGTGAGAGCCCGACAAGTCACCCTATCTTGGATTCCCTTAGGTCTCTAGTTTTAAAAAATGCACAGGTTTGGTAGGTTTCCCTAGGTGGCGGCTGAGCTAGAGGCCAAAATCCACAGGTAGGCACTTTACATGAAACACCTCTGTTTTCTTTGAGAAAATGTGATGTGTCTACTTTGTGTTTTGGGGCATTTCCTGTCGCGGGCACTAGGCCTACCTGCACAAGTGAGGCACCATTTTTATCGGGAAACTTGGGGGAACGCTGGGTGGAAGGAAATTTGTGGATCCTCTCAGATTCCAGAACTTTCTGTCACCGAAATGTGAGGAAAAAGTGTTTTTTTAGTCACATTTTGAGGTTTGCAAAAGATTCCGGATAACAGAACCTGGTGAGAGCCCGACAAGTCACCCTATCTTGGATTCCCAAAGGTCTCTAGTTTTAAAAAATGCACAGGTTTGGTAGGTTTCCCTAGGTGGCGGCTGAGCTAGAGGCCAAAATCCACAGGTAGGCACTTTACAAGAAACACCTCTGTTTTCTTTGAGAAAATGTGATGTGTCCACTTTGTGTTTTGGGGCATTTCCTGTCGTGGGCACTAGGCCTACCCGCACAAGTGAGGTACCATTTTTATCGGGAGACTTGGGGGAACGGTGGGTAGAAGGAAATTTGTGGCTCCTCTCAGATTCCAGAACTTTCTGTCACCGAAATGTTAGGAAAAAGTGTTTTTTAGCCACATTTTGAGGTTTGCAAAGGATTCTGGGTAAGAGAACCTGATGAGAGCCCGACAAGTCACCCCATCTTAGATTCCCCTAGGTCTCTAGTTTTAAAAAATGCACAGGTTTGGTAGGTTTCCCTAGGTGGCGGCTGAGATAGAGGCCAAAATCCACAGGTAGGCACTTTACAAGAAACACCTCTGTTTTCTTTGAGAAAATGTGATGTGTCCACTTTGTGTTTTGGGGCATTTCCTGTTGCGGGCACTAGGCCTACCCACACAAGTGAGGTACCATTTTTATCGGGAGACTTGGGGGAACGGTGGGTGGAAGGAAATTTGTGGCTCCTCTCAGATTCCAGAACTCTCATTTACCGAAATGTGAGGAAAAAGTGTTTTTTTAGCCACATTTTGAGGTTTGCAAAGGATTCTGGGTGACAGAATCTGGTGAGAGCCCGACAAGTCACCCTATCTTGGATTCCCTTAGGTCTCTAGTTTTAAAAAATGCACTGGTTTGGTAGGTTTCCCTAGGTGGCGGCTGAGCTAGAGGCCAAAATCCACAGGTAGGCACTTTACAAAAAACACCTCTGTTTTCTTTGAGAAAATGTGATGTGTCCACTTTGTGTTTTTTGGGGCATTTCCTGTCGTGGGCACTAGGCCTACCCACACAAGTGAGGAACCATTTTATCGGGAGACTTGGGGGAACGCTGGGTGGAAGGAAATTTGTGGCTCCTCTCAGATTCCAGAACTCTCTGTCACCGAAATGTGAGGGAAATGTGTTTTTTTAACCACATTTTGAGGTTTGCAAAGGCTTCTGGGGAAGAGAACCTGATGAGAGCCCAAAAAGTCACCCCATCTTGGATTCCCCTAGGTCTCTAGTTTTCAAAAATGCACAGGTTTGGTAGGTTTCCTTAGGTGGCGGCTGAGCTACATGCCAAAATCCACAGGTAGGCACTTTACAAGAAACACCTCTGTTTTCTTTGAGACGATGTGATGTTTCCACTTTGTGTTTTGGGGCATTTCCTGTCGCGGGCACTAGGCCTACCCACACAAGTGAGGTACCATTTTTATCGGGAGACTTGGGGGAACGGTGGGTGGAAGGAAATGTGTGGCTCCTCTCAGATTCTGGAACTTTCTGTCACCGAAATGTGAGGAAAAGGTGTTTTGTTAGCCACATTTTCAGGTCTGCAAAGGATTCCGGGTAACAGAACCTGGTGAGAGCCCGACAAGTCACTCCACCTTGGATTCCCCTGGTCTCTAGTTTTCAAAAATGCACCGGTTTGGTAGGTTTCCCTAGGTGGCGGCTGAGCTAGAGGCCAAAATCCACAGGTAGGCACTTTACAAGAAACACCTCTGTTTTCTTTGAGAAAATGTGATGTGTCCACTTTGTGTTTTGGGGCATTTCCTGTCACGGGCACTAGGCCTACCCACACAAGTGAGGTACCATTTTTTATCGGGAAACTTGGGGTAACGATGGGTGGAAGGAAATTTGTGGCTCCTCTCAGATTCCAGAACTTTCTGTCACCGAAATGTGAGGAAAAGGTGTTTTGTTAGCCACATTTTGAGGTTTGCAAAGGATTCACGTTTAACAGGACCTGGTGAGAGCCCAACAAGTCACCCCATCTTGGATTCCCCTAGGTCTCTAGTTTTCAAAAATGCACAGGTTTGGTAGGTTTCCCCAGGTGGCGGCTGAGCTAGAGGCCAAAATCCACAGGTAGGCACTTTACATGAAACACCTCTGTTTTCTTTGAGAAAATGTGATGTGTCCACTTTGTGTTTTGGGGCATTTCCTGTCGCGGGCACTAGGCCTACCCGCACAAGTGAGGTACCATTTTTATCGGGAAACTTGGGGGAACGCTGGGTGGAAGGAAATTTGTGGCTCCTCTCAGATTCCAGAAGTTTCTGTCACCGAAATGTGAGAAAAAAGTGTTTTTTTAGTCACATTTTGAGGTTTGCAAAAGATTCTGGATAACAGAACCTGGTGAGAGCCCGACAAGTCACCCTATCTTGGATTCCCTTAGGTCTCTAGTTTTAAAAAATGCACAGGTTTGGTAGGTTTCCCTAGGTGGCGGCTGAGCTAGAGGCCAAAATCCACAGGTAGGCACTTTACAAGAAACACCTTGGTTTTCTTTGAGAAAATGTGATGAGTCCACTTTGTGTTTTGGGGCATTTCCTGTCGTGGGCACTAGGCCTACCCACACAAGTGAGGTACCATTTATATCGGGAGACTTGGGGGAACGGTGGGTGGAAGGAAATTTGTGGCTCCTCTCAGATTCCAGAACTTTCTGTCACCGAAATGTGAGGAAAAAGTGTTTTTTTAGCCACATTTTGAGGTTTGCAAAGGATTCTGGGTAACAGAACCTGGTGAGAGCCCGACAAGTCACCCATCTTGGATTCCCCTAGGTCTCTAGTTTTCAAAAATGCACTTGTTTGGTAGGTTTCCCTAGGTGGCGGCTGAGCTAGAGGCCAAAATCCACAGATAGACACTTTACAAAAAACACCTCTGTTTTCTTTGAGAAAATGTGATGTGTCCACTTTGTGTTTTGGGGCATTTCCTGTCGTGGGCACTAGGCCTACCCACACAAGTGAGGTACCATTTTTATCGGGAGACTTGGGGTAACGATGGGTGGAAGGAAATTTGTGGCTCCTCTCAGATTCCAGAACTTTCTGTCACCGAAATGTGAGGAAAAGGTGTTTTGTTAGCCACATTTTGAGGTTTGCAAAGGCTTCTGGGGAACAGAACCTGATGAGAGCCCAACAAGTCACCCCATCTTGGATTCCCCTAGGTCTCTAGTTTTAAAAAATGCACAGGTTTGGTAGGTTTCCCCAGGTGGCGGCTGAGCTAGAGGCCAAAATCCACAGGTAGGCACTTTACATGAAACACCTCTGTTTTCTTTGAGAAAATGTGATGTGTCTACTTTGTGTTTTGGGGCATTTCCTGTCGCGGGCACTAGGCCTACCTGCACAAGTGAGGCACCATTTTTATCGGGAAACTTGGGGGAACGCTGGGTGGAAGGAAATTTGTGGCTCCTCTCAGATTCCAGAACTTTCTGTCACCGAAATGTGAGGAAAAAGTGTTTTTTTAGTCACATTTTGAGGTTTGCAAAAGATTCCGGATAACAGAACCTGGTGAGAGCCCGACAAGTCACCCTATCTTGGATTCCCTTAGGTCTCTAGTTTTAAAAAATGCACAGGTTTGGTAGGTTTCCCTAGGTGGCGGCTGAGCTAGAGGCCAAAATCCACAGGTAGGCACTTTACAAGAAACACCTCTGTTTTCTTTGAGAAAATGTGATGTGTCCACTTTGTGTTTTGGGGCATTTCCTGTCGTGGGCACTAGGCCTACCCGCACAAGTGAGGTACCATTTTTATCGGGAGACTTGGGGGAACGGTGGGTAGAAGGAAATTTGTGGCTCCTCTCAGATTCCAGAACTTTCTGTCACCGAAATGTGAGGAAAAAGTGTTTTTTAGCCACATTTTGAGGTTTGCAAAGGATTCTGGGTAAGAGAACCTGGTGAGAGCCCGACAAGTCACCCCATCTTAGATTCCCCTAGGTCTCTAGTTTTAAAAAATGCACAGGTTTGGTAGGTTTCCCTAGGTGGCGGCTGAGATAGAGGCCAAAATCCACAGGTAGGCACTTTACAAGAAACACCTCTGTTTTCTTTGAGAAAATGTGATGTGTCCACTTTGTGTTTTGGGGCATTTCCTGTTGCGGGCACTAGGCCTACCCACACAAGTGAGGTACCATTTTTATCGGGAGACTTGGGGGAACGGTGGGTGGAAGGAAATTTGTGGCTCCTCTCAGATTCCAGAACTCTCATTTACCGAAATGTGAGGAAAAAGTGTTTTTTTAGCCACATTTTGAGGTTTGCAAAGGATTCTGGGTGACAGAATCTGGTGAGAGCCCGACAAGTCACCCTATCTTGGATTCCCTTAGGTCTCTAGTTTTAAAAAATGCACTGGTTTGGTAGGTTTCCCTAGGTGGCGGCTGAGCTAGAGGCCAAAATCCACAGGTAGGCACTTTACAAAAAACACCTCTGTTTTCTTTGAGAAAATGTGATGTGTCGACTTTGTGTTTTTTGGGGCATTTCCTGTCGTGGGCACTAGGCCTACCCACACAAGTGAGGAACCATTTTATCGGGAGATTTGGGGGAACGCTGGGTGGAAGGAAATTTGTGGCTCCTCTCAGATTCCAGAACTCTCTGTCACCGAAATGTGAGGGAAATGTGTTTTTTTAACCACATTTTGAGGTTTGCAAAGGCTTCTGGGGAAGAGAACCTGATGAGAGCCCAAAAAGTCACCCCATCTTGGATTCCCCTAGGTCTCTAGTTTTCAAAAATGCACCGGTTTGGTAGGTTTCCCTAGGTGGCGGCTGAGCTAGAGGCCAAAATCCACAGGTAGGCACTTTACAAAAAACACCTCTGTTTTCTTTGAGAAAATGTGATGTGTCCACTTTGTGTTTTGGCGCATTTCCTGTCGCGGGCACTAGAACTACCCACACAAGTGAGGAACCATTTTATCTGGAGACTTGGGGGAATGCTGGGTGGAAGGAAATTTGTGGCTCCTCTCGGATTCCAGAACTCTCTGTCACCGAAATGTGAGGAAAAAGTGTTTTTTTAGCCACATTTTGAGGTTTGCAAAGGCTTCTGGGGAACAGAACCTGATGAGAGCCCAACAAGTCACCCCATCTTTGATTCCCCTAGGTCTCTAGTTTTCAAAAATGCACAGGTTTGGTAGGTTTCCTTAGGTGGCGGCTGAGCTACATGCCAAAATCCACAGGTAGGCACTTTACAAGAAACACCTCTGTTTTCTTTGAGACGATGTGATGTTTCCACTTTGTGTTTTGGGGCATTTCCTGTCGCGGGCACTAGGCCTACCCACACAAGTGAGGTACCATTTTTATCGGGAGACTTGGGGGAACGGTGGGTGGAAGGAAATGTGTGGCTCGTCTCAGATTCTGGAACTTTCTGTCACCGAAATGTGAGGAAAAGGTGTTTTGTTAGCCACATTTTCAGGTCTGCAAAGGATTCCGGGTAACAGAACCTGGTGAGAGCCCGACAAGTCACTCCACCTTGGATTCCCCTGGTCTCTAATTTTCAAAAATGCACCGGTTTGCTAGGTTTCCCTAGGTGGCGGCTGAGCTAGAGGCCAAAATCCACAGGTAGGCACTTTACAAGAAACACCTCTGTTTTCTTTGAGAAAATGTGATGTGTCCACTTTGTGTTTTGGGGCATTTCCTGTCACGGGCACTAGGCCTACCCACACAAGTGAGGTACCATTTTTTATCGGGAAACTTGGGGTAACGATGGGTGGAAGGAAATTTGTGGCTCCTCTCAGATTCCAGAACTTTCTGTCACCGAAATGTGAGGAAAAGGTGTTTTGTTAGCCACATTTTGAGGTTTGCAAAGGATTCACGTTTAACAGGACCTGGTGAGAGCCCAACAAGTCACCCCATCTTGGATTCCCCTAGGTCTCTAGTTTTCAAAAATGCACAGGTTTGGTAGGTTTCCCCAGGTGGCGGCTGAGCTAGAGGCCAAAATCCACAGGTAGGCACTTTACATTAAACACCTCTGTTTTCTTTGAGAAAATGTGATGTGTCCACTTTGTGTTTTGGGGCATTTCCTGTCGCGGGCACTAGGCCTACCCGCACAAGTGAGGTACCATTTTTATCGGGAAACTTGGGGGAACGCTGGGTGGAAGGAAATTTGTGGCTCCTCTCAGATTCCAGAACTTTCTGTCACCGAAATGTGAGGAAAAAGTGTTTTTTTAGTCACATTTTGAGGTTTGCAAAAGATTCTGGATAACAGAACCTGGTGAGAGCCCGACAAGTCACCCTATCTTGGATTCCCTTAGGTCTCTAGTTTTAAAAAATGCACAGGTTTGGTAGGTTTCCCTAGGTGGCGGCTGAGCTAGAGGCCAAAATCCACAGGTAGGCACTTTACAAAAAACACCTCTGTTTTATTTGAGAAAATGTGATGTGTCCACTTTGTGTTTTGGGGCATTTCCTGTCGTGGGCACTAGGCCTACCCGCACAAGTGAGGTACCATTTTTATCGGGAGACTTGGGGGAACGGTGGGTGGAAGGAAATTTGTGGCTCCTCTCAGATTCCAGAACTTTCTGTCACCGAAATGTGAGGAAAAAGTGTTTTTTTACCCACATTTTGAGGTTTGCAAAGGATTCTGGGTAACAGAACCTGGTGAGAGCCCGACAAGTCACCCCATCTTGGATTCCCCTAGGTCTCTAGTTTTCAAAAATGCACCGGTTTGGTAGGTTTCCCTAGGTGGCGGCTGAGCTAGAGGCCAAAATCCACAGATAGACACTTTACAAAAAACACCTCTGTTTTCTTTAAGAAAATGTGATGTGTCCACTTTGTGTTTTGGCGCATTTCCTGTCGCGTGCACTAGGCCTACCCACACAAGTGAGGAACCATTTTATCTGGAGACTTGGGGGAACGCTGGGTGTAAGGAAATTTGTGGCTCCTCTCGGATTCCAGAACTCTCTGTCACCGAAATGTGAGGAAAAGGTGTTTTTTTAGCCACATTTTGAGGTTTGCAAAGGCTTCTGGGGAACAGAACCTGATGAGAGCCCAACAAGTCACCCCATCTTGGATTCCCCTAGGACTCTAGTTTTAAAAAATGCACCGGTTTGGTAGGTTTCCCTAGGTGGCGGCTGAGCTAGAGGCCAAAATCCACAGGTAGGCACTTTACAAGAAACACCTCTGTTTTCTTTGAGAAAATGTGATGTGTCCACTTTGTGTTTTGGGGCATTTCCTGTCACGGGCACTAGGCCTACCCACACAAGTGAGGTACCATTTTTTATCGGGAAACTTGGGGTAACGATGGGTGGAAGGAAATTTGTGGCTCCTCTCAGATTCCAGAACTTTCTGTCACCGAAATGTGAGGAAAAGGTGTTTTGTTAGCCACATTTTGAGGTTTGCAAAGGATTCAGGTTTAACAGGACCTGGTGAGAGCCCAACAAGTCACCCCATCTTGGATTCCCCTAGGTCTCTAGTTTTCAAAAATGCACAGGTTTGGTAGGTTACCCCAGGTGGCGGCTGAGCTAGAGGCCAAAATCCACAGGTAGGCACTTTACATGAAACACCTCTGTTTTCTTTGAGAAAATGTGATGTGTCCACTTTGTGTTTTGGGGCATTTCCTGTCGCGGGCACTAGGCCTACCCGCACAAGTGAGGTACCATTTTTATCGGGAAACTTGGGGGAACGCTGGGTGGAAGGAAATTTGTGGGTCCTCTCAAATTCCAGAACTTTCTGTCACCGAAATGTGAGGAAAAAGTGTTTTTTTAGTCACATTTTGAGGTTTGCAAAAGATTCTGGATAACAGAACCTGGTGAGAGCCCGACAAGTCACCCTATCTTGGATTCCCTTAGGTCTCTAGTTTTAAAAAATGCACAGGTTTGGTAGGTTTCCTTAGGTGGCGGCTGAGCTAGAGGCCAAAATCCACAGGTAGGCACTTTACAAGAAACACCTCTGTTTTCTTTGAGAAAATGTGATGTGTCCACTTTGTGTTTTGGGGCATTTCCTGTTGTGGGCACTAGGCCTACCCGCACAAGTGAGGTACCATTTTTATCGGGAGACTTGGGGGAACGGTGGGTGGAAGGAAATTTGTGGCTCCTCTCAGATTCCAGAACTTTCTGTCACCGAAATGTGAGGAAAAAGTGTTTTTTAGCCACATTTTGAGGTTTGCAAAGGATTCTGGGTAACAGAACCTGGTGAGAGCCCGACAAGTCACCCCATCTTAGATTAGCCTAGGTCTCTAGTTTTCACAAATGCACCGGTTTGGTAGGTTTCCCTAGGTGGCGGCTGAGCTAGAGGCCAAAATCCACAGATAGACACTTTACAAAAAACACCTCTGTTTTCTTTGAGAAATGTGATGTGTCCACTTTGTTTTTTGGGGCATTTCCTGTCGTGGGCACTAGGCCTACCCACACAAGTGAGGTACCATTTTTATCGGGAGACTTGGGGGAACGGTGGGTGGAAGGAAATTTGTGGCTCCTCTCAGATTCCAGAACTTTCTGTCACCGAAATGTGAGGAAAAAGTGTTTTTTTAGCCACATTTTGAGGTTTGCAAAGGATTCTGGGTAACAGAACCTGGTGAGAGCCCGACAAGTCACCCCATTTTGGATTCCCCTAGGTCTCTAGTTTTCAAAAATGCACCGGTTTGGTAGGTTTCCCTAGGTGGCGGCTGAGCTAGAGGCCAAAATCCACAGATAGACACTTTACAAAAAACACCTCTGTTTTCTTTAAGAAAATGTGATGTGTCCACTTTGTGTTTTGGCGCATTTCCTGTTGCGGGCACTAGGCCTACCCACACAAGTGAGGAACCATTTTATCTGGAGACTTGGGGGAACGCTGGGTGGAAGGAAATTTGTGGCTCCTCTCGGATTCCAGAACTCTCTGTCACCGAAATGTGAGGAAAAAGTGTTTTTTAAGCCACATTTTGAGGTTTGCAAAGGCTTCTGGGGAACAGAACCTGATGAGAGCCCAACAAGTCACCCCATCTTGGATTCCCCTAGGTCTCTAGTTTTCAAAAATGCACCGGTTTGGTAGGTTTCCCTAGGTGGCGGCTGAGCTAGAGGCCAAAATCCACAGGTAGGCACTTTACAAGAAACACCTCTGTTTTCTTTGAGAAAATGTGATGTGTCCACTTTGTGTTTTGGGGCATTTCCTGTCACAGGCACTAGGCCTACCCACACAAGTGAGGTATCATTTTTTATCGGGAAACTTGGGGTAACGATGGGTGGAAGGAAATTTGTGGCTCCTCTCAGATTCCAGAACTTTCTGTCACCGAACTGTGAGGAAAAGGTGTTTTGTTAGCCACATTTTGAGGTTTGCAAAGGATTCAGGGTGAACAGGACCTGGTGAGAGCCCAACAAGTCACCCCATCTTGGATTCCCCTAGGTCTCTAGTTTTAAAAAATGCACAGGTTTGGTAGGTTACCCCAGGTGGCGGCTGAGCTAGAGGCCAAAATCCACAGGTAGGCACTTTACAAAAAACACCTCTGTTTTCTTTGAGAAATGTGATGTGTCCACTTTGTTTTTTGGGGCATTTCCTGTCGTGGGCACTAGGCCTACCCACACAAGTGAGGAACCATTTTTATCGGGAGACTTGGGGGAACGGTGGGTGGAAGGAAATTTGTGGCTCCTCTCAGATTCCAGAACTTTCTGTCACCGAAATGTGAGGAAAAAGTGTTTTTTTAGCCACATTTTGAGGTTTGCAAAGGATTCTGGGTAACAGAACCTGGTGAGAGCCCGACAAGTCACCCCATTTTGGATTCCCCTAGGTCTCTAGTTTTCAAAAATGCACCGGTTTGGTAGGTTTCCCTAGGTGGCGGCTGAGCTAGAGGCCAAAATCCACAGATAGACACTTTACAAAAAACACCTCTGTTTTCTTTAAGAAAATGTGATGTGTCCACTTTGTGTTTTGGCGCATTTCCTGTCGCGGGCACTAGGCCTACCCACACAAGTGAGGAACCATTTTATCTGGAGACTTGGGGGAACGCTGGGTGGAAGGAAATTTGTGGCTCCTCTCGGATTCCAGAACTCTCTGTCACCGAAATGTGAGGAAAAAGTGTTTTTTAAGCCACATTTTGAGGTTTGCAAAGGCTTCTGGGGAACAGAACCTGATGAGAGCCCAACAAGTCACCCCATCTTGGATTCCCCTAGGTCTCTAGTTTTCAAAAATGCACCGGTTTGGTAGGTTTCCCTAGGTGGCGGCTGAGCTAGAGGCCAAAATCCACAGGTAGGCACTTTACAAGAAACACCTCTGTTTTCTTTGAGAAAATGTGATGTGTCCACTTTGTGTTTTGGGGCATTTCCTGTCACAGGCACTAGGCCTATCCACACAAGTGAGGTACCATTTTTTATCGGGAAACTTGGGGTAACGATGGGTGGAAGGAAATTTGTGGCTCCTCTCAGATTCCAGAACTTTCTGTCACCGAACTGTGAGGAAAAGGTGTTTTGTTAGCCACATTTTGAGGTTTGCAAAGGATTCAGGGTTAACAGGACCTGGTGAGAGCCCAACAAGTCACCCCATCTTGGATTCCCCTAGGTCTCTAGTTTTAAAAAATGCACAGGTTTGGTAGGTTACCCCAGGTGGCGGCTGAGCTAGAGGCCAAAATCCACAGGTAGGCACTTTACATGAAACACCTCTGTTTTCTTTGAGAAAATGTGATGTGTCCACTTTGTGTTTTGGCGCATTTTCTGTCGCGGGCACTAGAACTACCCACACAAGTGAGGAACCATTTTATCTGGAGACTTGGGGGAATGCTGGGTGGAAGGAAATTTGTGGCTCCCCTCGGATTCCAGAACTCTCTGTCACCGAAATGTGAGGAAAAAGTGTTTTTTTAGCCACATTTTGAGGTTTGCAAAGGCTTCTGGGGAACAGAACCTGTTGAGAGCCCAACAAGTCACCCCATCTTTGATTCCCCTAGGTCTCTAGTTTTCACAAATGCACCGGTTTGGTAGGTTTCCCTAGGTGGCGGCTGAGCTAGAGGCCAAAATCCACAGATAGACACTTTACAAAAAACACCTCTGTTTTCTTTAAGAAAATGTGATGTGTCCACTTTGTGTTTTGGGGCATTTCCTGTCGCGGGCACTAGGCCTACCCACACAAGTGAGGAACCATTTTATCGGGAGACTTGGGGGAACGCTGGGTGGAAGGAAATTGTGGCTCCTCTCAGATTCCAGAACTCTCATTCACCGAAATGTGAGGAAAAAGTGTTTTTTTAGCCACATTTTGAGGTTTGCAAAAGATTCTGGGTAACAGAATCTGGTGAGAGCCCTACAAGTCACCCTATCTTGGATTCCCTTAGGTCTCTAGTTTTAAAAAATGCACAGGTTTGGTAGGTTTCCCTAGGTGGCGGCTGAGATAGAGGCCAAAATCCACAGGTAGGCACTTTACAAGAAACACCTCTGTTTTCTTTGAGAAAATGTGATGTGTCCACTTTGTGTTTTGGGGCATTTCCTGTCGTGGGCACTAGGCCTACCCACACAAGTGAGGTACCATTTTTATCGGGAGACTTGGGGGAACGGTGGGTGGAAGGAAATTTGTGGCTCCTCTCAGATTCCAGAACTTTCTGTCACCGAAATGTGAGGAAAAAGTGTTTTTTTAGCCACATTTTGAGGTTTGCAAAGGATTCTGGGTAACAGTACCTGGTGAGAGCCCGACAAGTGATAGAGCGTTTCCAGCCTAACAATTTACCTGTAGTTGGACGCTCTTAGGTCGATGAATCTTTTGACCAAGTGGGACTCTCCTTACTCGGGAGTAATCAATCAAAATCAACAATCAATAATCAATAACGAACATAAGCAATTCCCCGATCAACATAACACTTCACAATTAATCCAGAATACATTTCGGCGAAACCATGACCTTTCGGTCATGAATAATCACACCAGTTTATGCAAAGTTAATGAATTTATTTCCCTATATTAACAAAACAATGTAGATGTGTCTCAACACCAAATGATATATGTAAATGAACATTAATAGCTGTCCATAACGACGAAACAGGTGCAATCTATGCAGCATTTGAATAATAATGCCTTCGATAATAGCAACACAAACCACTAAAACTATAATCTGTAATGAGCTAATAGCATACATTTAGTCAGCATAACAAGGTCTCAAATTGCATCGTGCATCAAATGAATCCTCATCTAACCTCAAATTAGCATCAGCATGTGGGACTTCATGCAAAAACAATTTAGCAACATTAATTTGGAAAACTCCTAACTAAGGCTCTTATCAAAATCAGCAGTTGGTTACCTAAAAAGAAACACAATGCAATTATACAATTTTCCTTTCATATTTACCAAAATTCAATCAGCATTCAAGGAAGTCTTCGTCTCACAGGTACCGATTTCGATCAGCATGGGTACCGGTTCCGATCGGCATGGGACGGGGCAAAGGGGCAGGGTGGACAGGGCAATTGCCTCACAGCGGCAAGATAAAACTACTACTTCATGCAAAGGGATAAATCAAAGTTAAAGTCTCTAGGGCGAGAATTACTTAAAGTCTCTTTCTCTCGATTAGAGAAAGCATCAAAGTCTCTCAAAATGGGGTCGAACATCAATTGGCATCGTAGAAGATAGGCAATAATGTCCGATAGGTAATGGCCGCTTTCTTCCTCGTGCACCTGGTTTTTATAGACAACAGTTCAAATCCAGTAGGTTCTTCCATTGGAGGGTTCATAGGTTAGCTTCAAATTGTCCAATCAAAAACTACAGTTCTCAAGCTTTTACCTAAGCATACATTATCCTTGGAGTCAGGAACGTAAGTTGCAACATATTTTACCAATTAACTCACTTTCAGAGCGTCCATTGTCTGCACCTGCAGATTGACCTTGGAGTGGAAAAGAAGATGCCAGGCTGGCACGAAACCTTAAAGATAAGCATGTGAACGGTCTCACTGGAAAAGTACAGCTTCAAGCAAGAATACACGTTTATTAGCACGTTGGAAAAATACGAGCATCTAAACCGTGAGACACGGCAGCTAGGCCAAAGCCTCCACTAAAGTTATGCTAAGCTAAGGCATTTCTACCAAGCAAATCATGGCACACGTTTACGATTATCAAACTAGTACAATTCTAATACATCACGTTATATGAAGCACGCTTATAAATGTTGGCAAACTACTCTGAGGGCACATTTGTCCCCGTACAATCTTTATTTAGTTCGGTTAAAGTCACACTCGATTATTGCAGCACTACGTTTATGCACTAATAAATGTAAAACCTTCATTTCAGCTTCATCAATCCCTCCTCTGATGACTACTTGTCATCACACAAAACCATTCCCACAAATTTTATTCCATTAAAATTCTGTCAGTTCTCTCTGCCTTTTAGTTCCCCTTGTCCTTGCTTTGTATTCTTCTGCCATTCTTTTCATCATTTTCTCTTCCTTCCTTCTTTTAATTCTTTCCATGATCATTATTATTCCCCTTTTTATTCCCCAAATTCCAAAGATGCAAATTAGAACTATTAATATTCCCTGTATTATTTTTAGCAATATTCCATTCCAAATGCCACCAAGCCAATTTCCCACTGAAGCAAGTCCCTTTCCAACTTTCTCCCACACTCCTGGTTCTTTCAATTCCTTCAAATCTGCACTCTCTTTTGTTAGGTTAGCAAGCATAGTTTTAATCTTTGCACTGTTATCTGGAATATACGTGCAACAGTGTCGTGCACCAAGCATTTTGCAAACGCCGCCATCCTTTGCCAAAAGAATGTCTAAGGCAAGCCTGTTTTGAAGAGTCATAGCTCTTTCCGCTGCAAGTTCAGCGTCCATCAGGATTATAGCACCTGAAAACTTTGTCAACATGTTATCCACTATAGTAGACAACTTTCTTATTTTGATGGAATTCAACACAACTCCCAATGAAGAAATCATGGCTCCAAATATATCTCCTACCACAGCAGCTGCGGTCTCTCTTTTCTGGATACGATGGGATCCAGATGTCTTTGAAATCATCGATAGGTCATCCAGTTGATAAACCTTTGGGAACACTATACCCAAATAACATCTCCCCCACCATCCTTTTGGAAGACGATAATAGGCATTATGCCCACAAATGTAATATACACCCGGTATGACAGGGTCAAGTCCGTTCAGCATGAATGTCCATTTGGCTTTAAAGATAAACGTATGTTTACACTCACTCGCTCCTACAAAAATGTTGTCATAATAAGATTCACCTCGATATATACAAAATTTCCCTACATGCCAAGCATCTAAAGCTATTCTCCCTTGTGTCTTTATTGCAGCAAAAGCATAATTATCTACTGAAGTCCTCTTATGTAGTTCCTTTTCTAATTTCGCATTCATGTGTGCCCTTCTATCATCTGTGCGATCTAAAAAGCTTATTTCTACTGCAGATAGCGAGCAGGTAAGATTCTCCCTATGAGCGTGAGCTGTTTCAAAAGGTTGCATTGGCTCGAAAAATTCCCTCATTATTTTAGCATCCCAATCTTTAGCAATCTGGCTAAGCTGCGTGATTATAGGAACATATGCAAAGGTAACATCATAATTTGAGTAAAAATACTGTATGTTTGTTTGACCATAAAATCTAGAAGTTACTATACTACATGTAATCCCATATGTAAGAGGCATGTGATGATAAGTCACCCCTTCCGTTACCGATGTCGGTATCTGTGTACACACATAACAATCTTTCGCATCCATAGTCTCAACATATTCTGTTAGCAAGCGATAGAAAACATTGTACGAAAGCTCCTTTTTATCATGCAAGTGTCTCTCATCTAATTCTAGCCTTTTTAGTGCAGTTAGTTCAGTGACAGTAACAGGAGCAAAAGTAGAAGCATCAATTTTCTCATTCTCACCTTTACCATGCATTCCAAGCACTATTGCCATTATTATTAGTACACATGCAATTACCAAGCCTATACACGCATATTTACAATATTTCTTTCTACTGTTTTGCGTCATGATCTGTATAGAATCAGAGAGCTAGAAGCACCTATAAAAGAAACGATTTAGCAATTCAGTTACAAAGCTGAACGAGCGCAATGTTCACACAGTCTTCTTCAGGAGCCAAGTCACTTATCGGTTAGCAGCATTTGTCTCAATTCGGCAATAACTCAGTCTCAATTCGGCAATAACTCAGTCTTTATTTATTTTTTTCAAAGTTCAATAACTCACTCTCTCTTTTTTTTTTTTTTTTTTCAGTTTGCACGTTGTCTCAAATCGTGTTTAAGAGTCAATCAGGTTTTCAAAGTCTTATCAAGTTAGCAAATGTCTCATCCGGTTTAGCAATGTCTCAGCTGGTTGTATCACGTTATATTATAGCAAGCAATGTCATTTACCAGTTTTTCAATCAACAGCGTCCATAAAACTTTTCTTTTCTATTGGTATCCCTTCTTCTTCGTTCTCGAGGCTGAGAGATACAAATTCGTCAGTCCAATCGTCGTGGACTACGTATGCCCATTCTGGACCGGAATATCTCCTGTTCGGTATCCTTTTCCTCTTCAATTTTGCCTCTCTCTTTGATTCTGCCTCACTGGTACTTTCCTCTTTGGCCAAGTCTTTTCCTTCACTTGAGGTTGGTACCACGACAGACACTTCCTTTCTTTTCTCTTTCACTTTTGGCCCTTCACTGTCGTTCAACCTTTCTCCAGTCTTTACTTTTACTGGTGATATACTTGGTCTTTTCTTTGCACTGTGTCCACTTGATGGACCTGCGATCTCTTCTGATGAAGTTTGAATAGTTTGGTTCTGTTCTGCCTTGTCCCCTTGTTCTGGGGAGACAATCACGTTTTCCTTTTCTTTCTCTGTACCGTCTGCTTCTGGGAAAGCCCTCCTCTGATCAGGCTCTCCTGCTTCTTCACCTCTTTCGAGCCCTTTGTCACCGCTACTTTCGTCAGGCTCTTTGTCACTTTCAGCTGCTTCAGGCTCTTGGTTACCTTCAGCTGCTTCAGGCTCTTTGTTACCTTCAGCTGCTTCAAGCTCTTTGTCACCCTCAGCTGCTTCGTCGCTGTCTGAGGTTTCTCCTTGGTCTTCCCCAAGTGAATCAGTCGCTTCGTCCTGAGAGAATATCTCTCTCTCCTCTATTTCTGCTTGTTCGCTTCTAGTTCTGTTTTGCTCTGTCTCAGCGCTTTGCACTTTGTTATCAGGAACTGGCAGTTTCAGCGCTTCAACTTCCTCATCTGTGGGGCACAACACTTTCTTTGTGTGGCTGGCGTGAATCCAGTTGGGAACCCCCGCACACTTCACAGCGGTAGTGGTTGTCAGGATCACTTGGAAAGGGCCTTTCCAACGGGGTTCCAGACACGACTTCCTCACGTGCTTCTTTATCACGACCCAGTCACCTGCTTTCAGTGTGTGTCCTGGACCTTGGATCGGTGGCAAGGTGGTTGCTTCCACCTGGTGAGAGAAAGAGCGAACCACGTCAGCCAGACCTTTGCAGTAGTCTAACACCATATCATCTGTATTATTCAAAAGCGCGTTTGCGGGAACTGCAGGAAGTCTCATGGCCCTGCCCATGAGAATTTCGTGCAGGGACAGTCCAGTCTTTCTGTCAGGGGTGTTTCTCATTGACATTAACACCAAAGGCAATGCGTCAGGCCATTTCAAATTTGTCGATGCACATATTTTCGCCATTCTTGATTTCAGTGTACCATTCATTTGCTCCACCAGTCCTGAGGCTTCTGGGCGATAGCTACAATGCAGTTTTTGCTCAATGTTCAGCGCTGCGCAAAGTAACTTTATCACCTCGTTATTGAAGTGACTTCCCCTATCTGATTCTAAAGAGATCGGGAATCCGAAACGTGGTATCAACTCCCTCAACAATAGTTTTGCAACTGTAAGGCTGTCATTTCTACGTGTGGGGTATGCTTCAATCCAGTGACTAAAAATGCACACAATCACCAACACATACTTCAGACCTCCATGCACAGGCATCTCAATAAAGTCCATCTGCATTCTACTGAACGGGCCGCTTGCCCTGCCAATGTGGCTCGCGTTCACAACTGTTCCTTTTCCTGGGTTCATCTGCTGACAAATGACACAACGATGGCAAACTGCTTCTGCAGCTTGACGAAATCTGGGGTTAAACCAATCAGTTCTGAACAGTCTTATCATGGCATCTCTCCCTAGGTGAGCTTGCCCATGATAGAACCGCGCTAGCTGCGATAAGAGACAATTTGGTAAAACATATTTTCCCTCATTGGAAACCCATAACTCATCTGGTCTCTGTGTACATTGTGATTTAATCCAGGAAGCCTTTTCATCCTCCCTGACACTATTCTGTAATGCTTTTAGTTCGTCCATTGTATCCACAACCTTTAAAGCAAATGCTTCAGCTGGTTCAAGCTCTGGCTCGCTTATTGAATTCCATTCATCCCTGAGCAATATACAGTTCAAGGCACAAAATCTTGCGACTTGATCCGCATATGCGTTTCCCAAGGAAACATAGTCCTGTCCTTTTGTATGAGCACTGCACTTTACCACTGCAATTTCGGCTGGCATTTGAATGGCATGTAACAATTCCCTTATTCTTTCCCCGTTTTTCACTGGGGACCCTGAAGAAGTCAGAAACCCTCTCTGTGACCATAGTTGCCCAAAGTCATGCACAATTCCAAACCCATACTGACTATCAGTGTAAATGGTAACCTTCATCAATGTGGACAGTTGACATGCTCTTGTAAGGGCTACAAGCTCTGCTACTTGTGCGGAATAGACTCCTTGAAGCCAGGACGCTTCCAAGACACCTGTTACAGTACATACAGCATATCCTGCTTTCAAGATTCCCATTGCATCTCTTAAACATGACCCATCAACAAAAATAATTTGGTCATTTTCATCAAGCTTAGTATCTTTGATGTCAGGTCGGGGTTTTGTGCAAAATTCAATCACCTGAAGGCAGTCATGCTCGACGTCTTCAGCGTTCTCAATTTCAGCATTTTCACCAGGAAGCAAAGTTGCTGGATTCAACGTAGTGCACCTTTTCAGCTGCACATTCGGTGAGCCCAGAATTATCGTTTCATACCTTGTGAGTCTTGCTCCAGTCATGTGTTGCGTTTGGGAGCGGGTCAAAAGTATCTCAACTGAGTGAGGGACCATGACTGTTAATGGATGTCCCATCACTATTCCTTCACTCTGAGTGAGGCTGATACCAACTGCTGCTACGGCGCGCAAACACCCTGGAAGTGCTGCTGCGACCGGATCCAAAGTAGCTGAAAAATACGCTACTGGTCTGTTTACGCCACCATGGGCTTGGGTCAAGACAGACAGAGAACATGCATCACGTTCATGACAAAACAATGTGAAAGGCTTTGTGTAATCAGGCATACCTAAAGCTGGAGCCCTGCACATGCATTCTTTCAATTCAATAAAAGCATCCATTTCATCTCCTTTCAGCTCAATTTCATCCAATGCATCCTTCTGGGTCAGTTTCAGTAAAGGCTTTGCTAGAGTCGAGAAGTTGGGAATCCACTGGCGACAGTAGCTCACCATCCCCAAAAACTTCCTCACCTCCCTCCTTGTCTTTGGTGGACTCATTTGAAGTACACTTGTTATTCTTTCCTTCATTATTCTCCGTGACCCCTTCTCTATTTGGTGACCCAAGTATTTCACTTTCTTCTGACAGAACTGCAACTTTGAAGGAGACACCTTGTGTCCATTCCTTCCCAAATGGTTCAGTAGGGCAATGGTATCGGCTGTGCAGCCACTTTCCGTCTGAGCTGCAATCAGTAAATCATCAATGTACTGTACTAGGACTGACTCGAATGGCAATTCTAACGCTTCCAAGTCTTTCTTTAGTATCTGATTGAAAATTGACGGTGACTCAGAAAACCCTTGAGGAATTCGACACCAACTGTAAACTCTGTCTAAGAATTTGAAACAAAAGAGAAATTGGCTGTCCTCATGAAGAGGCACTGAAAAGAAGGCTTGTGACAAGTCGATGACTGAGAACCACTCGGCATCGCAAGGGATTTGAAACATTATCACAGCTGGATTCGGTACTACAGGGCAGCATTTGACTATGATGTCATTTATTTTCCTCAAGTCCTGCACAATTCGGACCTTCCCACTCGGCTTTATCAGTCCCATGATTGGTGAATTACATGGACTGCTCAACACTTCCTTCAGTACTCCCTGTTTTACAAACTCGTCAATTAGTTGGGCGACTTTCATAAGGGTATCTTGTGCCATGTGGTATTGTGGGGTCTGGGGAAAGGTTACATTGGGTTTTACTGTCACTTTCACTGGTTCCACTCCTTTCACCAATCCCACCTCCTTTCCTGTCATATCCCATACTTCTTTTCCGACTGTTTCCCGTAATTCAGCTGGAATATCTTCTTCAGTTATCATCGGAAGAAGGTTAATCAGAGGATATTTTTCATCGACAACTTCCATCTCGTCCCCTTCTACACTGTCCTCCTCTTCCCCATCACTGCTTGTCTGAATTCTGATTCCATCGTACGAACACATAATCGAACATCCCAATTTGCACAATAGGTCTCTCCCTAACAGTGCTATCGGGCTTGAGTCACAGACCACAAAATTATGTAACCCTTGGTAGTTACCAATGCTGATTGGTACTGGATCTGTGATTGGGTTCGTCAGGTACCTGTTTGCTACTCCCACCACTTGAACTGTTCTCCCTGAGAGGGGCAAATTTGGTACTTCAATGCTCCTAACAGTTGAACGTGTGGCTCCTGTGTCCACCAAGAATGAAACACGATGACCCATAACTTTTCCCTCCACATATGGACCCTTTTGATCAACTTCCACGGATGCTGCAAGCACACAATTTCCCTCCTCATCTGAACTTTCACTCTCCCATGCATCGTTTATTCCATTCTCACTGTGTAATGGGAACTGTTGTACTGTGCCGTTTGTACTCATTACCTGACTCGAGACCTGTGGAGGAAGCATCACTTGCTGCTGACCCATTGGTGCCAAAGGTATTTGCATTTGCTGATTAGGTACCATTGGTAACTGCTGTTGCATTGGCTGCATTTGCGTCATCTGCATACGGGGCATCTGCATCTGCTGCGGCTGCATAGGTTGTAATCCTTGCAGCTGATTTATGTTCTGAAAATTTGGGTTTGGACCTCTCATTTTCGGTCCCCTCATTGTCTGAAATGCATTGACATCATTGTTTTGCTGACCAACACCTGCACCTTCCTGCACCACCATTGGGCACTCGCGTTTCCAATGTCCGACGATTCCGCACACGTGACACGGCATCACCCTTTTCAGTGCCTGCATACCATTCGGAGTCACAACAGTGTTCAAATCCGGACCATTACTTACAAAACCTCCTCTGCCTCTGCCTCTCACCTGTGGCTGAAACACCATATTTCCCTGCAGCTGCGGCTGCTGCTGCGGTATCTGCTGTTGAAACCCTTGCAACGCTTGCAAACCTTGCAGACCTGTCTGAGCTGCCTTAAGTTGCATCACCATCACTTTCTCTTTCAACCTTTTCTGTTTCACCTCAATCTCGTCACTACAGTATTTCGCATAATTCAACACCTCATCAATCGGTTTCGACTGCCAACAAATCAAATGCGACTTTATCATCTGACTTATCTCTGGTCTCAGCCCTTCCACAAATCTGAACACAAAATGAAGCATGTCCTTCGCCTCTATTGTTTCCGTGCCACTGTAGTTCTTGAACGCCTTCAACAACCTCTCGTAGTAACTATGAATCGACTCTTTAGCCTCTTGGGCAGTTCGATCAATCTTCTGCCAATCCACATTTTTCGCGGCAACCTTCGTCTTCAAATGCTCAATCACCTTATAGTACAAGCTCATCACCATAGGTGATGGTGCACCCGTATCCCTGTCCCTCTCTGGCTCACTTGTCGGCCAACCTACAGCTCTTTTGCATTCCTCCCACAAATCTGCCGGAACCACAATCTCAAAGAGGGTGTTCAGGTCCTCCCAAAGACATTTTGCAAGCTTCACAAACCTATCAGTCTGTTGATACCATTCAATCGGTTTCTCTCTCAGTTTGGGAAAATCATCCGTAAAGGATTGAATGTCGCTTCTGTGCCACGGTACATGTATCAATTTTCCCCCTGCTGTCTCCCTCATTGGTAACATGGTTACTGCATCACTACTCTGTTGTCTTTTCTCCTTGTGCTCTGGGACACTGTCTTTCTTCTTTTCCTTTTTCTTTGCCCACCTGCTTTCCCATTTATCTAAGCACCTCCACACTTGTGCACTCTGCAGCAATTCTCTAAGGTGCGTCTTCATGCCTGCTGACCTCATGTGTTCAAAGTCTGTGGTCCCGAAATCCAATCTATAGCTCCTGCTCAAGTGTTTTGTCTTGTCTATCTCAATCCCGTTTTTGTCAGCTATTTCTTGCAACCTTCTGTGTACCTTGTTCACTTCTCTCGTAATCCTGGGACATAGATACCTCAGCTCTTCTTCCGAGTAGGACTCTAGCCTATTCACACCCATAGTCCCTTCCACCAACTCTTCTGCTTCCATGCTCAACCTTACCCTATTCAGGTAGTCTTCCCCCTTCCCACTTGTTGAGCTTTGTGTGGAATTCAGACTGTTGAACCACTGTGTTAACTGTTGCGCATTCAACCCCATTAGTGTAGCATTCACATCGACTGCCATCGATGGTTGCGGCAACTTTTCAGTGCTCGATGATAGCGGTATCATCAGTGGGGGACTCGACCTCACCACTGTCGACTGAGCACATATGGGACTAAACTCCATCAAGGACCCAGATCCAGTTGGCTGAGCCACTATCGGAGTTGTCTCTGGAGTGTTTTCTATGCACCTCCTTTCCGTCCCATTCTGCAGCATTGATCCTTGACTGCTCATACCTGCGTTAGTCTGAACGTACAAAGGTACCGGAGGACCTACAGTAATGGGTAGGGTTATCGCATCTGGGTTCTGTCCATTCCCCAGGTTCTGAGGCATGTTCATTCCCACACCATGGGTCATCATTGCCGGCATGCCCATCTGACTCCCCGTCATCTGAGCATGTGCTGTTCCCCCCTGCATCTGCTTTTGAGGCATCAAAAACTGAGTTGATTCAGCTTGTGCCAATGTTGGGTTGTGACCATTCTGTACTCCCATTACGGTTGGATCTAGAATCATTCCCGTTCTGTTATCACTGCTCTAGTACCTTGGGACCTGCGGCTGATAATTTTCTGCTGGTTTCAATATAGGCACATCTGGATATATTCTCCTAACCTGCGGTATCTGCGGGGTGAACAGTAAACTCGGGTCCTTAGATCCCGATGGTGCTTCTGAACTCTGAGTTTCATTATTCTGTACCGGTGCCGGAGGGGCAGAACTGGTACTTGGACCTTGTCCATTCTCTGCATAAGGCGGTGGACGGTCGTTCAGCAATTGCATGATGAACTCCTCATAATCTGACTCATCTTCTCTATCTTTGGAACACCTCCTGTTTGTCTTACAGGTAGCTTTCTTGCCTGTCGCCTCTTCTTCCTTAGCAATTGCGGGAAACAATTTTATCCCCTGCAATACATCTGTCCTCCACACCTTCTGTGCATTGTCCCACCTAGCGTCCGCTAGTGTCTTTTCTACCTTTCTCATCCTGGTCTCGAACTTCTTTTGCTGTTGCTGTCTAGCCATTAGTTCCCAAATCGCTAGAGCCTCAAACTGTGCTGGCCTTGGAGGTACCTTCATGTCGTACATCGCAAATCTCAAATTCTCTAGTATTCTTATATTGAATGTCCCATGGATCGGGAACGCTACGCTCCCATGTTTCTCTGTCAGCTTGTGCCATTGCTTTAGCCAAAGGCACGGAGCTACCCCTTTTTCCTCCATTACAATGTAAGCTGGTGTACCTTCGGGTGGCATCTCCTCTCCTACGCTCGCTTTAATGTAAGACTCTCCCTTCATCGCACTCTTTAATGCTTTAAAAAATTTCATTTTCTCGTCTTTTATTTCACAAAGTTTGTAATCAATAGGTGACTTTAATTCCCGGAATACGCTTCGCTTGCCTTTCCCCTTCCAATCGAGCCCCACGGACTGCGTCCAATCCGTGCACGACCCTTCTCTACAACCAACCTATCCCAGCGCGGCTCCTAGTGACGTCACACTCACACACACTGCGGCTGACAAAGCCTCGCGGCTCGTCCTCCTTCACTCAGCTCTTCTCGTAACAGCTTCTAGCATGTATTGCGAGCAACCAAAATAATAATAAAACAGATCTGTCGGTTTACTACAGGAAGGGTAACACAATCGCTTCAGGACCTTAGGGATTTTTCGCTAGCCTCGGCAGTTATTCCATCTTTCTCGGTCCCCACTTTCGCAAGCAAATCTGACCCGCAGACCTACTCTCAACTTGTCAATGATCTATTCTAGTGCACTTAGAATTTTGTCAAAGCCCGAAGTCGAAGTTTCTTTCACTCCCTTAACACACGTACCGACTCGTTGACCACGCCCGATCAACCTACTAAACCGCCCAGACCACAACATAAAACAAGTGTCTCATACACTTTTCAACATACTCTGGAGTCTCTTGACCTCGCAGGGCCCGTCTCAACAACAACAACCACGTGGACCTTTTTCTGCACAAAGCGCCACACGCACATGAAGTTCGACGACTTCCCTACTCTCACACTCGGAGTCGCACCTCCGCTATTTCTATGAAGTTCGACGACTTCCCTACTTCTACACTCGGAGTCGCACCTCCGCTATTCTCTAAAATCCTCGCAACCTTCTCACACAATCTGCGGCAATAAGCTGTGCAAGCGCAAAATTCTAACTTCACTCATACCATCACTAGTACCGCCAACGCCGATTCCACACCTCCATTCTCTCCATTCGCAAGCTCCGAGATCCCGGGAAAGTCGCGGGGGACTTAGCCCATCATCATTTTCTCAATCTGTTTTACCCAAGAAAAATCTAATTCAACTTCTCGAATGGGGTCCCAAGGGCGAAACCATTAATTCAACACCATATACTTTAGGAGTGAGGGGTCCCAAAAGGCGAAACCGTTAATTCAACACCATGTACTTTAAAAGTACGGGGTCCCAAAGGGCGTAACCATTAATTCAACACCATGTACTTTAAAAGTACGGGGTCCCAAAGGGCGTAACCATCCTCTGCTACCATCTACTGATAGAGCGTTTCCAGCCTAACAATTTACCTGTAGTTGGACGCTCTTAGGTCGATGAATCTTTTGACCAAGTGGGACTCTCCTTACTCGGGAGTAATCAATCAAAATCAACAATCAATAACGAACATAAGCAATTCCCCGATCAACATAACACTTCACAATTAATCCAGAATACATTTCGGCGAAACCATGACCTTTCGGTCATGAATAATCACACCAGTTTATGCAAAGTTAATGAATTTATTTCCCTATATTAACAAAGCTAGCACAATGTAGATGTGTCTCAACACCAAATGATATATGTAAATGAACATTAATAGCTGTCCATAACGACGAAACAGGTGCAATCTATGCAGCATTTGAATAATAATGCCTTCGATAATAGCAACACAAAACACTAAAACTATAATCTGTAATGAGCTAATAGCAACATTTAGTCAGCATAACAAGGTCTCAAATTGCATCGTGCATCAAATGAATCCTCATCTAACCTCAAATTAGCATCAGCATGTGGGACTTCATGCAAAAACAATTTAGCAACATTAATTTGGAAAACTCCTAACTAAGGCTCTTATCAAAATCAGCAGTTGGTTACCTAAAAAGAAACACAATGCAATTGTACAATTTTCCTTTCATATTTACCAAAATTCAATCAGCATTCAAGGAAGTCTTCGTCTCACAGGTACCGATTTCGATCAGCATGGGTACCGGTTCCGATCGGCATGGGACGGGGCAAAGGGGCAGGGTGGACAGGGCAATTGCCTCACAGCGGCAAGATAAAACTACTACTTCATGCAAAGGGACAAATCAAAGTTAAAGTCTCTAGGGCGAGAATTACTTAAAGTCTCTTTCTCTCGATTAGAGAAAGCATCAAAGTCTCTCAAAATGGCGTCAAACATCAATTGGCATCGTAGAAGATAGGCAATAATGTCCGATAGGTAATGGCCGCTTTCTTCCTCGTGCACCTGGTTTTTATAGACACCAGTTCAAATCCAGTAGGTTCTTCCATTGGAGGGTTCATAGGTTAGCTTCAAATTGTCCAATCAAAAACTACAGTTCTCAAGCTTTTACCTAAGCATACATTATCCTTGGAGTCGGGAACGTAAGTTGCAACATATTTTACCAATTAACTCACTTTCAGAGCGTCCATTGTCTGCACCTGCAGATTGACCTTGGAGTGGAAAAGAAGATGCCAGGCTGGCACGAAACCTTAAAGATAAGCATGTGAACGGTCTCACTGGAAAAGTACAGCTTCAAGCAAGAATACACGTTTATTAGCACGTTGGAAAAATACGAGCATCTAAACCGTGAGACACGGCAGCTAGGCCAAAGCCTCCACTAAAGTTATGCTAAGCTAAGGCATTTCTACCAAGCAAATCATGGCACACGTTTACGATTATCAAACTAGTACAATTCTAATACATCACGTTATATGAAGCACGCTTATAAATGTTGGCAAACTACTCTGAGGGCACATTTCTCCCCGTACAATCTTTATTTAGTTCGGTTAAAGTCACACTCGATTATTGCAGCACTACGTTTATGCACTAATAAATGTAAAACCTTCATTTCAGCTTCATCACAAGTCACCCCATCTTGGATTCCCCTAGGTCTCTAGTTTTAAAAAATGCACCGGTTTGGTAGGTTTCCCTAGGTGGCGGCTGAGCTAGAGGCCAAAATCCACAGATAGACACTTTACAAAAAACACCTCTGTTTTCTTTGAGAAAATGTGATGTGTCCACTTTGTGTTTTGGGGCATTTCCTGTCGCGGGCACTAGGCCTACCCACACAAGTGAGGAACCATTTTTTTGGGAGACTTGGGGGAACGCTGGGTGGAAGGAAATTTGTGGCTCCTCTCAGATTCCAGAACTCTCATTCACCGAAATGTGAGGAAAAAGTGTTTTTTTAACCACATTTTGAGGTTTGCAAAGGATTCTGGGTAACAGAATCTGGTGAGAGCCCGACAAGTCACCCTATCTTGGATTCCCTTAGGTCTCTAGTTTTAAAAAATGCACAGGTTTGGTAGGTTTCCCTAGGTGGCGGCTGAGCTAGAGGCCAAAATCCACAGGTAGGCACTTTACAAGAAACACCTCTGTTTTCTTTGAGAAAATGTGATGTGTCCACTTTGTGTTTTGGGGCATTTCCTGTCGCGGTCACTAGGCCTACCCGCACAAGTGAGGTACCATTTTTATCGGGAGACTTGGGGGAACAGTGGGTGGAAGGAAATTTGTGGCTCCTCTCAGATTCCAGAACTTTTTGTCACCGAAATGTGAGGAAAAAGCATTTTTTTAGCCACATTTTGAGGTTTGTAAAGGATTCTGGGTAACAGAACCTGGAGAGAGACCGACAAGTCACCCCATCTTGGATTCCCCTAGGTCTCTAGTTTTCACAAATGCACCGGTTTGGTAGGTTTCCCTAGGTGGCGGCTGAGCTAGAGGCCAAAATCCACAGATAGACACTTTACAAAAAACACCTCTGTTTTCTTTGAGAAAATGTGATGTGTCCACTTTGTGTTTTGGGGCATTTCCTGTCGTGGGCACTAGGCCTACCCACACAAGTGAGGTACCATTTTTATCGGGAGACTTGGGGGAACGGTGGGTGGAAGGAAATTTGTGGCTCCTCTCAGATTCCAGAACTTTCTGTCACCGAAATGTGAGGAAAAAGTGTTTTTTTAGCCACATTTTGAGGTTTGCAAAGGATTCTGGGTAACAGAACCTGGTGAGAGCCCGACAAGTCACCCCATCTTGGATTCCCCTAGGTCTCTAGTTTTCACAAATGCACCGGTTTGGTAGGTTTCCCTAGGTGGCGGCTGAGCTAGAGGCCAAAATCCACAGATAGACACTTTACAAAAAACACCTCTGTTTTCTTTAAGAAAATGTGATGTGTCCACTTTGTGTTTTGGCGCATTTCCTGTCGCGGGCACTAGGCCTACCCACACAAGTGAGGAACCATTTTATCTGGAGACTTGGGGGAACGCTGGGTGGAAGGAAATTTGTGGCTCCTCTCGGATTCCAGAACTCTCTGTCACCGAAATGTGAGGAAAAAGTGTTTTTTTAGCCACATTTTGAGGTTTGCAAAGGCTTCTGGGGAACAGAACCTGATGAGAGCCCAACAAGTCACCCCATCTTGGATTCCCCTAGGTCTCTAGTTTTCAAAAATGCACCGGTTTGGTAGGTTTCCCTAGGTGGCGGCTGAGCTAGAGGCCAAAATCCACAGGTAGGCACTTTACAAGAAACAACTCTGTTTTCTTTGAGAAAATGTGATGTGTCCACTTTGTGTTTTGGGTCATTTCCTGTCACGGGCACTAGGCCTACCCACACAAGTGAGGTACCATTTTGTATCGGGAAACTTGGGGTAACGATGGGTGGAAGGAAATTTGTGGCTCCTTTCAGATTCCAGAACTTTCTGTCACCGAAATGTGAGGAAAAGGTGTTTTGTTAGCCACATTTTGAGGTTTGCAAAGGATTCAGGTTTAACAGGACCTGGTGAGAGCCCAACAAGTCACCCCATCTTGGATTCCCCTAGGTCTCTAGTTTTCAAAAATGCACAGGTTTGGTAGGTTACCCCAGGTGGCGGCTGAGCTAGAGGCCAAAATCCACAGGTAGGCACTTTACATGAAACACCTCTGTTTTCTTTGAGACAATGTGATGTGTCCACTTTGTGTTTTGGGGCATTTCCTGTCGCGGGCACTAGGCCTACCCGCACAAGTGAGGTACCATTTTTATCGGGAAACTTGGGGGAACGCTGGGTGGAAGGAAATTTGTGGCTCCTCTCAGATTCCAGGACCTTTCTGTCACCGAAATGTGAGGAAAAAGTGTTTTTTTAGCCACATTTTGAGGTTTGCAAAAGATTCTGGATAACAGAACCTGGTGAGAGCCCGACAAGTCACCCCATCTTGGATTCCCCTAGGTCTCTAGTTTTCAGAAATGCACCGGTTTGGTAGGTTTCCCTAGGTGGCGGCTGAGCTAGAGGCCAAAATCCACAGATAGACACTTTACAAAAAACACCTCTGTTTTCTTTGAGAAAATGTGATGTGTCCACTTTGTGTTTTGGGGCATTTCCTGTCGCGGTCACTAGGCCTACCCGCACAAGTGAGGTACCATTTTTATCGGGAGACTTGGGGGAACAGTGGGTGGAAGGAAATTTGTGGCTCCTCTCAGATTCCAGAACTTTTTGTCACCGAAATGTGAGGAAAAAGTGTTTTTTTAGCCACATTTTGAGGTTTGCAAAGGATTCTGGGTAACAGAACCTGGTGAGAGCCCGACAAGTCACCCCATCTTGGATTCCCCTAGGTCTCTAGTTTTCACAAATGCACCGGTTTGGTAGGTTTCAATAGGTGGCGGCTGAGCTAGAGGCCAAAATCCACAGATAGACACTTTACAAAAAACACCTCTGTTTTCTTTGAGAAAATGTGATGTGTCCACTTTGTGTTTTGAGGCATTTCCTGTCGTGGGCACTAGGCCTACCCACACAAGTGAGGTACCATTTTTATCGGGAGACTTGGGGGAACGGTGGGTGGAAGGAAATTTGTGGCTCCTCTCAGATTCCAGAACTTTCTGTCACCGAAATGTGAGGAAAAAGTGTTTTTTTAGCCACATTTTGTGGTTTGCAAAGGATTCTGGGTAACAGAACCTGGTGAGAGCCCGACAAGTCACCCCATCTTGGATTCCCCTGGGTCTCTAGTTTTTAAAAATGCACCGGTTTGGTAGGTTTCCCTAGGTGGCGGCTCTGCTAGAGGCCAAAACCCACAGATAGACACTTTACAAAAAACACCTCTGTTTTCTTTAAGAAAATGTGATGTGTCCACTTTGTGTTTTGGGGCATTTCCTGTCGCGGGCACTAGGCCTACCCACACAAGTGAGGAACCATTTTATCGGAAGACTTGGGGGAACGCTGGGTGGAAGGAAATTGTGGCTCCTCTCAGATTCCAGAACTCTCATTCACCGAAATGTGAGGAAAAAGTGTTTTTTTATTTAGCCACATTTTGAGGTTTGCAAAAGATTCTGGGTAACAGAATCTGGTGAGAGCCCGACAAGTCACCCTATCTTGGATTCCCTTAGGTCTCTAGTTTTGAAAAATGCACAGGTTTGGTAGGTTTCCCTAGGTGGCGGCTGAGATAGAGGCCAAAATCCACAGGTAGGCACTTTACAAGAAAAACCTCTGTTTTCTTTGAGAAAATGTGATGTGTCCACTTTGTGTTTTGGGGCATTTCCTGTCGCGGGCACTAGGCCTACCCGCACAAGTGAGGTACCATTTTTATCGGGAAACTTGTGGGAACGCTGGGTGGAAGGAAATTTGTGGCTCCTCTCAGATTCCAGGACCTTTCTGTCACCGAAATGTGAGAAAAAAGTGTTTTTTTAGTCACATTTTGAGGTTTGCAAAAGATTCTGGATAACAGAACCTGGTGAGAGCCCGACAAGTCACCCCATCTTGGATTCCCCTAGGTCTCTAGTTTTCACAAATGCACCGGTTTGGTAGGTTTCCCTAGGTGGCGGCTGAGCTAGAGGCCAAAATCCACAGATAGACACTTTACAAAAAACACCTCTGTTTTCTTTGAGAAAATGTGATGTGTCCACTTTGTGTTTTGAGGCATTTCCTGTCGTGGGCACTAGGCCTACCCACACAAGTGAGGTACCATTTTTATCGGGAGACTTGGGGGAACGGTGGGTGGAAGGAAATTTGTGGCTCCTCTCAGATTCCAGAACTTTCTGTCACCGAAATGTGAGGAAAAAGTGTTTTTTTAGCCACATTTTGTGGTTTGCAAAGGATTCTGGGTAACAGAACCTGGTGAGAGCCCGACAAGTCACCCCATCTTGGATTCCCCTAGGTCTCTAGTTTTCAAAAATGCACCGGTTTGGTAGGTTTCCCGAGGTGGCGGCTCTGCTAGAGGCCAAAACCCACAGATAGACACTTTACAAAAAACACCTCTGTTTTCTTTAAGAAAATGTGATGTGTCCACTTTGTGTTTTGGGGCATTTCCTGTCGCGGGCACTAGGCCTACCCACACAAGTGAGGAACCATTTTATCGGAAGACTTGGGGGAACGCTGGGTGGAAGGAAATTGTGGCTCCTCTCAGATTCCAGAACTCTCCTTCAACGAAATGTGAGGAAAAAGTGTTTTTTTAGCCACATTTTGAGGTTTGCAAAAGATTCTGGGTAACAGAATCTGGTGAGAGCCCGACAAGTCACCCTATCTTGGATTCCCTTAGGTCTCTAGTTTTGAAAAATGCACAGGTTTGGTAGGTTTCCCTAGGTGGCGGCTGAGACAGAGGCCAAAATCCACAGGTAGGCACTTTACAAGAAAAACCTCTGTTTTCTTTGAGAAAATGTGATGTGTCCACTTTGTGTTTTGGGGCATTTCCTGTTGCGGGCACTAGGCCTACCCGCACAAGTGAGGTACCATTTTTATCGGGAAACTTGTGGGAATGCTGGGTGGAAGGAAATTTGTGGCTCCTCTCAGATTCCAGGACCTTTCTGTCACCGAAATGTGAGAAAAAAGTGTTTTTTTAGTCACATTTTGAGGTTTGCAAAAGATTCTGGATAACAGAACCTGGTGAGAGCCCGACAAGTCACCCCATCTTGGATTCCCCTAGGTCTCTAGTTTTCACAAATGCACCGGTTTGGTAGGTTTCCCTAGGTGGCGGCTGAGCTAGAGGCCAAAATCCACAGATAGACACTTTACAAAAAACACCTCTGTATTCTTTGAGAAAATGTGATGTGTCCACTTTGTGTTTTGGGGCATTTCCTGTCGCGGTCACTAGGCCCACCCGCACAAGTGAGGTACCATTTTTATCGGGAGACTTGGGGGAACAGTGGGTGGAAGGAAATTTGTGGCTACTCTCAGATTCCAGAACTTTTTGTCACCGAAATGTGAGGAAAAAGTGTTTTTTTAGCCACATTTTGAGGTTTGCAAAGGATTCTGGGTAACAGAACCTGGTGAGAGCCCGACACGTCACCCCATCTTGGATTCCCCTAGGTCTCTAGTTTTCACAAATGCACCGGTTTGGTAGGTTTCCCTAGGTGGCGGCTGAGCTAGAGGCCAAAATCCACAGATAGACACTTTACAAAAAACACCTCTGTTTTCTTTAAGAAAATGTGATGTGTCCACTTTGTGTTTTGGGGCATTTCCTGTCGCGGGCACTAGGCCTACCCACACAAGTGAGGAACCATTTTATCGGGAGACTTGGGGGAACGCTGGGTGGAAGGAAATTGTGGCTCCTCTCAGATTCCAGAACTCTCATTCACCGAAATGTGAGGAAAAAGTGTTTTTTTAGCCACATTTTGAGGTTTGCAAAGGATTCTGGGTAACAGAATCTGGTGAGAGCCTGACAAGTCACCCTATCTTGGATTCCCTTAGGTCTCTAGTTTTAAAAAATGCACAGGTTTGGTAGGTTTCCCTAGGTGGCGGCTGAGCTAGAGGCCAAAATCCACAGGTAGGCACTTTACAAGAAACACCTCTGTTTTCTTTGAGAAAATGTGATGTGCCCACTTTGTGTTTTGGGGCATTTCCTGTCGTGGGCACTAGGCCTACCCACACAAGTGAGGTACAATTTTTATCGGGAGACTTGGGGGAACGGTGGGTGGAAGGAAATTTGTGGCTCCTCTCAGATTATGAACTTTCTGTCACCAAAATGTGAGGAAAAAGTGTTTTTTTAGCCACATTTTGAGGTTTGCAAAGGATTCTGGGTAACAGAACCTGGTGAGAGCCCGACAAGTCACCCCATCTTGGATTCCCCTAGGTCTCTAGTTTTAAAAAATGCACCGGTTTGGTAGGTTTCCCTAGGTGGCGGCTGAGCTAGAGGCCAAAATCCACAGATAGACACTTTACAAGAAACACCTCTGTTTTCTTTGAGAAAATGTGATGTGTCCACTTTGTGTTTTGGGGCATTTCCTGTCGTGGGCACTAGGCCAACCCACACAAGTGAGGTACAATTTTTATCGGGAGACTTGGGGGAACGGTGGGTGGAAGGAAATTTGTGGCTCCTCTCAGATTCTGAACTTTCTGTCACCGAAATGTGAGGAAAAAGTGTTTTTTTAGCCACATTTTGAGGTTTGCAAAGGATTCTGGGTAACAGAACCTGGTGAGACCCCGACAAGTCATCCCCATCTTGGATTCCCCTAGGTCTCTAGTTTTAAAAAAAGCACCGGTTTGGTAGGTTTCCCTAGGTGGCGGCTGAGCTAGAGGCCAAAATCCACAGGTTGCCACTTTACAAAAAACACCTCTGTTTTCTTTGAGAAAATGTGATGTGTCCACTTTGTGTTTTGGGGCATTTCCTGTTGCGGGCACTAGGCCTACCCACACAAGTGAGGAACCATTTTTTCGGGAGACTTGGGGGAACGCTGGGTGGAAGGAAATTTGTGGCTCCTCTCAGATTCCAGAACTCTCTGTCACCGAAATGTTAGGAAAAAGTGTTTTTTTAGTCACATTTTGAGGTTTGCAAAGGATTCTGGATAACAGAACCTGGTGAGATCCCGACAAGTCACCTTATCTTGGATTCCTCTAGGTCTCTAGTTTTCAAAAATGCACCGGTTTGGTAGGTTTCCCTAGGTGGCGGCTGAGCTAGAGGCCAAAATCCACAGTTAGACACTTTACAAGAAACACCTCTGTTTTTTTTGAGAAAATGTGATGTGTCCACTTTGTGTTTTGGGGTATTTCCTGTTGCGGGCACTAGGCCTACCCACACAAGTGAGGTACCATTTTTATCGGGAGACTTGGGGGAACGGAGGGTGGAAGGAAATTTGTGGCTCCTCTCAGATTCCAGAACTTTCTGTCACCGAAATGTGAGGAAAAGTGTTTTTTTAGCCACATTTTGAGGTTTGCAAAGGATTCTGGGTAACAGAACCTGGTGAGAGCCCCACAAGTCACCCCGTCCTGGATTCCCCTAGGTCTCTAGTTTTCAAAAATGCACAGGTTTGGTAGGTTGCCCTAGGTGCCAGCTGAGCTAGAGGCCAAAATCCACAGTTAGGCACTTTGCAAAAAACACCTCTGTTTTCTGTGGAAAAATGTGATGTGTCCACGTTGTGTTTTGGGGTATTTCCTGTCGCGGGCACTAGGCCTACCCACACAAGTGAGGTACCATTTTTATCGGGAGACTTGGGGGAACATAGAATAGCAAAACAAGTGTTATTGCCCCTTGTCTTTCTCTACATTTTTTCCTTCCAAATATAAGACAGTGTGTAAAAAGACGTCTATTTGAGAAATGCCCTGTAATTCACATGCTAGTATGGGCACCCCAGAATTCAGAGTTGTGCAAATAACCACTGCTCCTCAACACCTTATCTTGTTCCCATTTTGAAAATACAAAGGTTTTCTTGATACCTATTTTTGACTCTTTATATTTCAGCAAATGAATTGCTGTATACCCGGTATAGAATGACAACCCACTGCAAGGGCAGCTCATTTATTGGCTCTGGGTGCCTAGGGTTCTTGTTGAACCTACGAGCCCTATATATCCCCGCAACCAAAAGAGTCCAGCAGATGTAACAGTATATTGCTTTCAAAAATCTGACATTGCAGGAAAAAGTTACAGAGTAAAATGTAGAGAAAAATTGCTTTTTGTTTCACCTCAATTTCAATATTTTTTTAGTTCAGTTGTTTTTTTCTGCAGGAAAGCCTTGTAGGAGCTACACAAATTACCCATTGCTGAATTCAGAATTGTGTCTAATTTTCAGAAATGTTTAGGTTTCTGCGATCTAGCATTGGTTTCACACTCATTTCTGTCACTGACTGGAAGGAGGCTGAAAGCACAAAAAAATGGGGTATGTCCCAGTAAAATGCCAAAATTGTGTTGAAAAATTGGGTTTTCTGATTCAAGTCTACCTGTTCCTGAAAGCTGGGAAGCTGGTGATTTTAGCACTGCAAACCCTTTGTTGATGCCATTTCCAGGGGAAAAAACACAAGCCTTCTTCTGCAGCCCCTTTTTCCCTTTTTTTAAAAAAAAAAACGAAATTTTTACTGTATTTTGGCTAATTTCTTGGCCTCCTTCAGGGGAACCCACAAAGTCTGGGTACCTCTAGAATCCCTAGGATGTTGTAAAAAAAGGACGCAAATTTGGCGAGGGTAGCTTATGTGGACAAAACGTTATGAGGGCCGAAGCGAGAACAATTCCAAAATAGGCAAAAAAAGGCCTGGCACAGGAGGGGGAAAAGGCCTGGCAGCGAAGGGGTTAATGAAAATTAACGTTTGGCCTCATTGTATGTTCGGGAGCCCTCATTTGTCATACAATTGGGGTTTTGCCCAGTTAATAAATTCAGAGGCCCTTTTCTTAACAGGTTCTGCTAATAAAAGGGACGTTGTGATCTGCTACTAGGGTTGAGAGTCTATGATTTACGGTACATGAGACTGTGGTTGGCTACCTCTCTCTCTCAGCCAATGGTTTAAGGGAGATGGTTTTCTGGTCTGCTTTTACTACCTCAGTCTATGGTTTAATGGACATGGGGTTCTGGTCTGCTGTCACCCTCTCAGTCCATGATTTAATTGACATGGGGTGTTTGGTTGATGTCACAGTCTCAATCCATGCTTTAATGGGCATGGGGTTATCGTCTGCTGTCTCAATATATAGTTTAATAGACATTGGGTTCTGGACTGCTGTCAATAAAAGGAGCCCTTGGTTTAGTGGCAATAGAGTTATATATTGAGTATTCCCTTTCCATGATAGTGGGGGCCTGTGAATGGGCTGCTACCAATGTTGGTGGCTCTCTGCTTTAACACTAGTGGATTCTGGTTTACTTCCAGTGCCTTGTGCACTCTGTATTAAAATGATTGTGTTTTCCTAGTCTGCTGACTGTGGAAACTAGTTCAAAAGGGAATTATGAGAAAGCCTCCTGTCAGTGTCTGGTGTCCTTGGTGTGTTGATAGTGTGGTGATAGTTTGCTGCCAGTGTTTTAGCTCTCAGTTGTATTGAAGGTGGAGCCCTGAAGTGATATGAGTGTCTGGATCTCTCCGTTTGGTTGACGGTGAGACCCGGGCCTGCCACCAGTGCCTTGGCCCTCTGTTTTAGTGAGGTAGAGTGTTCCGGCTAGAGTCTTAGTCCATTTTAATGAGTTTGGGGATGAATTTCTCATGTGTTCCAAGAACAATTGTCTCTCAGTTTCACCGACATTGGAGATATGGCCTATTGCCAATATCTGGGAGCATCAATTTTGTAATGAGGCTTTCACATGCTTCTAGTGTTAGCAGTAGGTGAATGACAATGGGGTTCTCGCCTTCTGTTAATGTCTCAGGCTCTCAATTGCAACAACAGTATGTTTCTGTCTCAGTCACTTTGCCTTAGGGGTCTTGCCACACCTGTCAGAATAACCCCAAAGATAATCCACTCTAAAGAGAATTATCTTGGTCTGCTAACCTGGGGAGGGTTTTTGCCTCATCAGATAGATGCTTGTGAAGAATGCCTCACCAATTCAGCCTCTGGCTAGAGGATAGCTTGAGCCAGATGAAAAGTCTCCGATAGATCTTTGTTTTGCATTCTTTCTCTTCTCATAGGTACTAATAAAGAACTGAAGGCAACTCCATTGGTTCCCTGCTAATATATGCTACGAGTCCAGGGAAGCGACATCACGAGAGTCCAGGGAAGCAACGGGAAATTCTCAAAGCAGCTCAATATACACTGGGTGGAGGTTTCCTCTCCAGTAGGGATTGCCTGGTCAGACCTCTCCCTTTTCAGCCTGACAGGCCACCGGCTGGTGCACCACTGATATGTAAGGTATGTCCTTACGTTCAATTTTCACATACACTTAAGCCAATTATGTTCATGTAATGTATATAATTACACACAATGTGTAGCTTTACAAAATTAACATGAACATTATGTGTATTTCAGAAAGAAAAAAAAAAGAAAAAAATTCACTGATCCATAATTCCATTGTCTGGATTGTACAACGGAATATCAAGGTTTAGAATATAGTGATACACTAATGTGGTGGTCAGAATATTGAGGGACATAATATCAAAAGATATGTGCATATAGAGGAAGTATAGATTTAAATTTCTTAACTACACATCTAAGTACCTTGAAGATATCTATATATATATTGTCAAGCTACATATATAGAGGAGTTTGGGGTAGAAAATCTTTACTTTCTTACCTTTCAATATTTTGTACTTTGATATTTTGTTCATGATATTTCGTGCCATTGAGATTGCTACCTCGATATTCCAGGGGCACACCTACTGTGAACAATTTAAATGACAGTGGTGATTGGCCTTGCTGCTATTATCTGCCCCCCTCCATTTCAATGACAGTGAATCTTTTAGCCTCCAGGCGGGCGTCTAGGCACTAAGGGGCATATTTACAAACCCCTAGCGCCTTCTTGTGCCACCCTAGCCTCATTTTTTTTATGCTAAGGCGGCGTCAAGGAGGCCGATTCCCTGCATCAGATTTACAAAGTGGTACAATGCAAGCATTACGCCACTTTGTAACCCTTGCGCCACATTATGCCTGCGCCAGGCATAGTGTATGCAAGGGGGTGTTCCCCCATTAGAAGGCCCAGAAAAATGTTGCAGTGAAATTTATGAGATTTTACTGCACCATATTTCCCATAATTTTTAATGCCAGCCTAAAGCAGGTGTTGAAGGGACTCTCCTATTGTTTCCAATGGGCCTCCCCAAGCATTGATGGATTAGCGCCATAATTTTTGGCGCTAGTTGACCAAAGCGCCACAATAGCGTCAAAAATGTTGATGCTATTGTGCTAACGTGTGCCATGGTGCATCATATTGTATTGTATGCACTACCATGGTGACATTAGGGAATTCAGGGGGTGCAAGAAAAGTGGCTCATCATAGCTGATGCGCCACTTTCTTGTAAATATGCCCCTTAGCTTTAGTGCAGATGTGTTTCTGGTCTCTTCCAGTGTGCCAGGCCCTGGAGAGGTGCTACTGACACTGGGTACAAGTATGAGGATAGGGAGCCCTGCTGAGCCACAATTCATCTAGCAGTAACGCTGGGAATGAGAGGGGAGTGCAAGGAAGTAAGAGTACCAACCACAGTGCGGTGGACTGTGTCCAGAATGTGGTAACAGAAATAATTTTTTGTCATCAAATTTACAGTTTTTTTCATAGTAGCCAGAGATGCTGACTATGGACCTGGGAAACGAGACTCGAGTCTCGGCGTCGCCTCAGCATCATGTGATTCTCGACAAATCACTTAATCTGTACATGGCTACGAAAAAATGAATGTGACCTTGTGTAATGTAACTGGTGCTCATTTAAAGCGCTTCAGTACCTTCTGTCTAGTTCTCACTACATAAAACTGCAAAAAAAATGTTAACTGTTTCTCTGCCAATTATACTACAATGAGTAGGTATTTGTTAAGCTTACTGCAGTTTTTATAAAACCATTAATACTGGAAGCTTGTGTTTTAGAAGAAAGGGAAATTGAACGCAACACGTTACAAAACGTTAGGAGGAAGTGTAGAGCACCTCGTAAAGTATATTGTTGCTTCATTCCTCATCATATTGTCTCAGGAATCAGGGTGCAGTAATACAGGTAGAAAAATTACAAAAGAAAAAAACCATGGTGAGTTATATTCCCTATTCCGAGATCTGTGGGTTGGAATAATGGATATCATGGTAATACTGCACATTTTCCCCCTTTCCGAGCTGCGGCATCAGTTATTACCTGGAAAAAGGTGCACGGATTAAAACGATTACGTCTATGAGCAATTATAATTCTGTTTTAGACACAGATTCTGATGTGCACCCAACATTGCATTACCAAGGTATTCGTAATGAACAGGGGAGTGAATACATTTTGTGCAGCAGGTGCAGTGGCACCGAGGTCCAGAGCCCTCAGGAGCCCATTGAACCCTGATAATTGCTGTATTTTACTACCCTAAAACGCTCAAAGAGGCCATTTTCCCTGTTTGCGCAGGGGCTCATCTCATTCTTGCTACGTTACTCATCAAAACCTGTTGGACAGTCAGAAGACGTTGAGGCATTGGTAGATATTTCAGGAGCTGTCAATCTGGAGGCTAAAGGGATGGTGGCAGATATCAATAAGAAGGTGGCCGAACAAGGCTATCGAAGACACTTCATCACCCAACACAAGGGACACCTTGAAGACTTATTGATTGGCAGATAATTCTACTGGTAAGAATCCACAGCAATGCAAGGTCAAGCTGCAAGGACAAAGGCATTAAAAGCATGGGTGAAGATTTATTTAATTTTAGCCTGGGCACTCGCACAAGGCAAACAAGTGCTATGTGATGCAAAGAGGTGCAAACAGCATTCTCAATAATAGTGTGAAATGAAAGCAGGCACAAACAATTGGCAAGCTGAATATTGCATGACAATTCCACATGTAACCTTTTATGTAGATTACCCTTAGGTGGATGTTTGCACCTAGAAGCTTGAACTGGATGGTGTGCCTCGAGTAGAAATCATATACATAGTGCTTTAAATTGGCAAGTACTCTCCGGTACTGAGTACCTGCGGTTCTTTAATTTGAAATGAAGAGTACCTGCACTTCTCAGCACTACTGAAATACATTTAAGGGCATATTTATAGCAAAGTTACACAGCGCAGAGCATCAATTCACCTTGCTGCGCTGTGTCACAGGGAAAAGGAAGGATTGCGCTGTATTTAAAAGAATACTGCACATTCCTGCCTTTGCCCATGCAATGGTGCCTTTTTCGCAGCCGAGCATCAACGCAGGTACTCTTGTACCATGGTACAAGGGTGCCTGTCTTGTAAGAAGGATTGGTTTTGTGCAGGACCTTCCTGCACAAAAACAATCCCCTGGGTCATTCTGCAACACACATAGAAAAAATAAGTAACGAGGACAAATAAATATATTTCTCCCCATTACGCTTCACCTGGAAAGGCGTAGCGTTATCCAGGTCTACCACTTTTGGTAAATCTGGGAATGCATCAAAATCCATGGATGTTGCGTGGAAACATCCACACAACACCCATGGAATGCCTTCTTGTGGCAGAGTAATGCAATACAGTGATTTGCACTGTGTTGCTTTACTCCAGATTTATGAAGCCACTGAGAACCACGCAAGGTGGCCTAGTATGGCTTCATAAATCGCATTTTGGGCTTGAGTCGAGCAAGCACCATGATAAGTGGTGCAAGAGCGACACAAACCAAGTTATAAACATGCCTCTTAACAAAAGAGTACTGGCACTTCTGAGAAGCAAGCAGGTACTTTAAATAGTGAGTAACTGCACATCCTCATTTCCACGTAAAGCACTGATTACACATGTCCATTCTCAGTCACCTCTGCGCTGTACCACCAAGCTTTAGTGCCATGTTAACACTTCAGTTTTAGCCTCAGAAACTCCTATGTCAAAAGAAGCAGCACAGATGTCTATTATTCGTATAGGATGTGCATTTTCATGCAGTATTGTGCTTCCCGATTTTTTTGTGATTTCAGGTGTAGATCAGTGCAGCTGCCACTCAATGGGGGTGGCGAGCTGGGGTGGGTGAAATGGAGTGACATTTTATTTTTTCAAAAGCTTACGTGTGGGGGAGACGTGTTCGTCTCCCCTTTGTCCTCATCCTCTTCCTGTTCCCAGGCTCCCAGCAATCACGATGCTGCTGTCACCAGCAGTGTTGTGATTGGTCTGAGCAGCCTGCTTTGCCACTCACACTAGGAATGGGAGCCTGGGCATGCTCTCCACTCGGCTGTGCAAAGTGCGCATGTATTTTTTTCTGGCCCAACTCGGCTGGCCAAACAGACATGCGCACCTTGTATGCACATAGCCCACGTCGTAGGCCCCCTTCCCTCCAGCCCAGTCCCAACCCGCACCATTCTCCTAGGAAAAATAAAATCATTATAACGTAACGTTATTATGATTTTATTTTTCACTTCCCCACAATCTGGTGGGGCAACGCTCCTCCACCTGAGCTGAGGAGCTGACCCTGGTGTACATACCCGCACCCCAGTTTGCATTGGCTACAAAGAAAGGCAAAATGTGCAGTACCCTTCCGCATCAAA